>NC_069499.1:864108742-864371242 GCF_027579735.1 Bombina bombina | reverse complement strand
TATTTAATGGTTTAAACTCACAAAATCTCTTTATTCTTTGCAAAAGAGATTACTATGGGCTGGTGCTAAAAGCGTCCAGCCTATTTTGGATAAATTAAATATTAAAGTTTAGTTTAGCTTAGCACCAAGGGGCCTCCTTAACCTTGTTCTGTACTTTTTTCTGTGTGTTAAATTTGAAATCTTTATTCTTCTTTTAAACTTCTTAAAGGACAGTCTATACCAGAATTGTTATTGTTTAAAAAGATAGATAATCCCTTTATTACCCATTCCCCAGTTTTGCATAACCAATACTGTTATATTAAATATACTTTTTACCTCTGCGATTACCTTGTGTTTAAGCCTCTGCAGACTGCCCCCTTATGTCAGTTCTTTTGACAGACTTTAAGATAAGAGGCAGGTTTCAAGGGCTATGAAATTAGCTTATGAGTCTACCTAGGTTTAGCTTTCAACTAAGAATACCAAGAGAACAAAGCAGCTTTGATGATAAAAGGAAATCGAAAAGTTGTTTAAAATTACATGCCCTATCTGAATTATAAAGGTTTATTTTTTACTAGACTGTCCCTTTAATAACAGTGCTTTTTTTTTCCAAGGGTTTTTCAAGCCTATAACTGTGTGGGTCTTGCCGACAGGGATGAGACCACTATATTTCTTTATACTTCACCCCTAGATGTGCAACAGACAGACAACATAAAGAGTACATTGACTGTCTTTAAAGGGTTAAATGTTCACATTCGAAACTGTATACTTCACACGGAGAATGATTACCAAGTACACAATAATATAAAGAAATCCAAGGCTCCAGCAAATCAAAAGAGGACTTTATTCAAAGTCTGGGGGATCCAACAAAAAAATAGCAAATTTTCAGGTTCAAAACTAATTCTAACTAATTCTGAGCATGAATAAGAGTTAGTTTTTAAAACTGAAACATTGCTATTTTTTGGTTGGATCCCCTACACTTTGAATAAAGTCCACTTTTGATTAGCTGGAGCCTTGGATTTCTTTAAATTTAAGGGGTTAAAGCAAGTTTGTTTTTAATATTTTAATAAAGTAATTTTATACTTTGAACACTTGCTACCATCTATTTGTGACTTATCCCTCTGGCTGAGAGGGGATTCTCCTGGGTCTCCCCTAATCATTGCTGTTTTCTGGAACTCCATCTGTGTCCTGCAAGTCTATGATTAAGTCTGGTGGGTGACTACATTGATCCCATCCTGCTCCTATAGCATCAAAGGAGATGCTACAACTATTGTGAGTACCACTCCCTTCTTTCACATTGATTCACCATTGTTCTGGCTATACTAGGCCATATAGGCACCTGTGTTTTTTCTTGTCGTCCAGATACAGACACCACATTACGGGACGTTGGTCTTCTGGGTGACTGTAATAGATCCCAGATTGTCTTTTCAGCACTAATTGAGGTGCTTTCACAAATGTGAGTTTACTCCTTATACACATATCAATCAGTTTTGGATCAAACAATATTGGGCCATGTGGCGCTTCTGTCTTCTCTTTACTTTTAATTATAATTAAATGTTCTGATTTATTAACATATGTAATATGTATTGCTGTCCTAAGCATAGGTCTTTTTTTATATATAACATATTGATATTTTCATTAGAATATATGTGCAACTATTCCTATACATGGGGGATAACAATAAATATTACATATTACATTTTTTTTTCTACATTGAAACACTTGTATTTTTTGCAAGTTTTAACATTTTACTGGGAAATAGGCCTCAAAAAGCTTTAATTGGAAACCTGGTATAAATTAGCGCTTAACGGCTTCTAATACTTTCTATAGGATGGGGCTGCTGATATTGTGGTATAACAGTCAATACATGAAATTGTTTCGGACAGCATATTTAGCCATTTACGATCTTGCGCAAACCTAATTACAATTCAATGGAAATAGGCCCTATGTCTTTAGTGTGGATGATGACCCAGTGTTGTCATCAAGGGGGTCTTTTGGAGCTAATCCAGTCTACCCCCTGCACTAATCGCCACTTACGAGGTGACCAAGTGACATCCCCAGCCCCGGAGATCTGGAAGTGCAGGCTTCAGTTAGGAGCTGGGTGGAGGGGTTAATATTCAAACCCTCGATCTAAATCCTAGAAACACCTAAGGCTCACTGTTTGAAATTGCCTGCTATTCCAAATGCTGTGTGTGTTGAGCATATAAAGTTAAAAAACAATAAAAATAAATAAAACAAATACATTTAAGCATAGTTTCACCTATAATAGGCCATCAAAAAGGCCTAGCGATCCCTAAGACCCCTTATTATAAATCCCAAAAGCCCATCTTTAAATTAAAGCCCCAATATAAGCTTCAATAGTCAGGTGGTAATCACTATGGTTATAGTGATCTCCTGCATGAATAAATGTGCGTCTATTTGAATAGAGGATTATGCAGCCCTATCGCCTAGTATTCAAAGTTATATAAATACTAGGCGATAAGCCTGCCCAGAGGACAGTCTATTTTTTAAACCCCAAAGCTAATATTAAAAAAAAATGAAAAATGTAAAATTACAGAAACAAATAAAGAAAGCTATCCAAAATAAAAAAAAACTAAACTAATACCCCTATAAAAATAAAAAATTCCCTCCCAAATAAAAACTCCCCCTAATCTAATACTAAACTACCAATAGCCCTTAAAAGGGCTTTTGCAGGGCATTGCCCTAAGTTAAACAGCTCATTTACCTAAAAAAAAATACCAATTACCCCCTAACAGTAAAACCCCCACCTAACCAAACCCCCAAAATAAAAACAACTAAGTCTAAAAAAAAAACCTAAGCTACCCATTGCCCCTAAAGGGGCATTTGTATGAGCATTGCCCTTTAAAAGGCATTTAGCTCTTTAACTGCCCAAAAAAACCCTAATCTAAATAGCATTCCTGAAATCGGGCGGTGAAGGTCTTTTTACACGTGGCTCCATAATCTTCTATCTTCATCCGGTGCAGAGTGGAGGTGCGCAGCGGTTTAGCCCGATGCGCAGATCTGGAGCGGCGGTCTTAAGTGGCGTGAAGGCTTCTCTTTATCCAATCTCCGTTGTACACTAAAAATGTAATGGAGGGAACTGCATTTAAATTGGGGTACCTTCCATTCCTATTGGCTGAAATTTTGAAATTAGCAAATAGGATTAAAGCTACTGAAATCCTATTGGCTGTTCAAATCAATAAGATTTCAGTAGCTCTCATCCTATTGGCTGATTTCAAAATTGGCCAATAGGAATGCAAGGTACCCCAATATAAATTGGACCGCCAACACTGAGGACCGCCACTGAGAATCTGTGCATCAGGGGAAGCCAGCTCCACGCCGCCTTCGTTCTGGATGAAGATATAAGATGATGGAGCTGTCTGGAAGAAGACCTTCTACGCTGGACTTCAGGAACGTGAAGTACCTATTTGGGGCTGTGTGTTAGGCTTAATGTTTGGGGTGGCTTTTTTTTAGATTAGGGTTTTTTGGGCTGTAAAAGAGCTGATTGCCCTTTTAAGGGCAATGCCCATACAAATGCCCCTTTAGGGGCAATGGGTAGTTTAGGTTTTTTTAGTGTTAGGTTTTTTATTTTGGGAGGTTTGGTGGGTGGGGGGTTTACTGTTAGGGGGGACTTAGTATGTTTTACATGTAAAAGAGCTGTTTAACTTAGGTCAATGCCCTACAAAAAGGCCCTTTTAAGGGCCATAGGTAGTTTAGTTTAGATTAGGGGGTGTTTTTATTTTGGGGGGCTTTTTATTTTCATAGGGATTAGGTTTACATTTTTTTATTTTTGATAATTTTGTTTAATTTTTTCTGTAATTTTAGACTTTTTTATTTTTTGTTATTTTAGATTAGATTTTTGTATTTTAATGTTAGGTTTTATTTTTAAATTAAAGTTTAATTTTTTATTTTAATTGTAAATTAGTTAGGGGTTGTTAGGTTAGGGGGCTTAGTAATTAAATTACACCTAGATAAAGAGTTTTGCGTTACGGTTTTAACTCTGAATGGCAATTTTAGCGTAAAAACCGTAACATAGCCATTACGAGTTTTGTCGGTATAGCTATACCACAAGCATTTTAGCATGTAACGCAACGTCAATCCCACACTCAAAAAAATGACGTTTTTACGTGGGATTTCCATAGCGCCAGTATTACAGTTTGTGTGGTGAGGCTAAAATGCTTGCGTTCCAGCCTATACCGACATGATCCGTTACGCTATTTGAGACCAGTAGTTATGAGTTTGCGCAACAAAACCGTTACACAAAACTTATAACTAAAATGTTACAAAGTATACTAACACCCATAAACTACCTATTAACCCGTAAACCGAGGCCCTCTCACATCGCAAACACTAAATTAAAGTTATTAACCCTAATCTGTTGCTCCCAACATCGCCGCCACTAATAAAAGTTATTAACCCCTATTCCGCCCCTCCTCAACATTGCCACTACTAAATAAAGTTATTAACCCCTAAACCTCAGGCCTCCCACATCACTGCCACTAAATAAACCTATTAAACCCTAAACCGCCAGCCCCCCAAATCGCAAAAAGCTAAATTAAACTACTAACCGTTAAACCTAACAACCCCCTAACTTTAAATTAAAATTACAATATCCCTATCTTAAAATAAATAAAAACTTACCTGTGAAATAAAAAAAAACTAAGTTGAAACTAACAATTAAGCTAACATAACTATTATACTAAAATTAAAAAACTACCAATTAAAAAAAAAACTAAATTACACATTAAAAAAACCTAACACTACTAAAAAAAATTAAATCTAAAATTACAAAAAATACGTTACATAAAATAACAAACACTAAATTACAAAAAACGAAATTATCCAAAACAAAAACAATTACACCTAATCTAATAGTCCTATAAACATAAAAAGCCCCCCAAAATAAAAAAACTCCAACAGTAAAACCCACCACCCAACCAACCCCCAAAATAAAAAAACTAACTAACAAAAACCTAAGTAAAGCTACCCATTGCCCTGAAAAGGGCATTTGTATGGGCATTGCCCTTAAAAGGGCATTTATCTCTTTTGCATTGCACTTAAAAGGGCATTTAGCTCTTTTTTAAAAAAGCTCAAACCCTAATCTAAAAAAAAAAAACACCCCAAAAAAGTAAAAAAAAACACTAACCCCCAACGATCCACTTACGGTTTCTGAAGTCCAGACATCCAAGCGGCGAGAAGTCTTCATCCAGTTGGTGAGGTCTTCATCCATCCAGGCGGCGTCTTCTATATTCATCCCGGCGGTAGGGATGGGCGAATGTGTTTATATCCGAATTCAAATGTTAGAACGAATGTTATTGTAGAAATTCGATTTACATAATAGAATGTTGATAAGAACGAATATTCTTAAAAATTCGATTTTCGAATGTTATTTACAGTTTTCGAATGTCACATTCGAATGTCACATTCGAATATCACATTCAAATTCGAATATTACATTTATAAAACACAATTGTAGACTAGAAACACTATTTCGATGTCACATTCAAATAGAATATCACATTTGAATCGAATGTCACATTCAAATTCGAATATTACATTTATAAAACACAGTATTAGACTAGAAATACTATTTTGAATTCGAATGTCACATTCGAATCAAATATCACATTTGAATAGAATATCACATTTAAAACACAGTATTAGACTAGAAATACTATTTCAAATTCGAATGTGACATTCAAATTCGAAAGTAGCATTCGAATATTGCATTTATTAAACAGTTGTAGACTAGAAATGCTATTTCAAATTTGAATGTCACATTCAAATTCGAATATTACATTTCGAAATTGAATGAATACATAGCTAAACAATCTATTATTTGAACGAATATTTTCGAATTTTATTGAAAAATTTGAAAACGAAAATTCGAAAATATAATGTTAGAATGTTATATAAACATTCGAAATTCGATAAGAACAAACAAATGTATCAAAGTTTGTTTTAAATTTCGAATTTTTAGAAACATTTGCCCATCCCTACCCGGCGGCGCAGAGTGGGTCCATCCTTCAAGACATCCGGCGTGAAGCGTCCTCCTCATAAGGTCGCCGCTGTACACTGAATCTTCAATGCAAGTGAGCCTTTTCAAAATGGCATCCCTTGCATTCCTATTGGCTGATTTGATTTTTGAAATTCAAATCAGCCAATAGAATGAGAGCTATTGAAATCCTATTGGCTGTTCAAATCAGCCAATAGGATGAGAGCTACTTAAATTCTATTGGCTGATTTGAATAGCCAATAAAATTTCAGTAGCTCTTATCCTATTGGCTGATTTGAATTTAAAAAATCAAATCAGCCAATAGAAATGCGAGTGACGCCATTTTTAAAAGGCTCCCTTGCATTGAAGATTCAGTGTACGGCGGCGACCATATGAAGAGAACGCTCCTCGCCAGATGTCTGGAAGGATGGATAATTTTGTTTGTTATCTTTTGTAATTTAGTGTTTATATTTTTTGTAATTTAGTATTTTTTATTTTTTGTAATTTTAGATATAATTTTTTTTTAGTAGTGTTAGTTTTTTTAATGTGTAATTTAGTTTATTTAATTGGTAGTTATTTTAATTTTAGTATAATAGTTATGTTAGGTTAATTGTTAGTTTAAACTTAGGTTTTTTTAATTTCACAAGTTTTTATTTATTTTAAGATCGGGATATTGTAATTTTAATATAAAGTTAGGGGGTGATAGGTTTAGGGGTTAATAGTTTAATTTAGTTTTTTGTGATGTGAGGGGGCTGGTGGTTTAGGGGTTAATAGGTTTATTTAGTGGAGCTGATGTGGGAGGCCAGAGGTTTAGGGGTTAATAATTTTATTTAGTGGCGGCAGTGTTGGGAAGCAGCAGAATAGGGGTAATAGCTTTATTATAGTGTTGGGGATGTTGGGGTGTGGAAGAATAGGGGTTTATAACTTTATTATAGTAGCGGCGATGATGGGGAGCTGCGGAATAGGGGTTAATAACTTTAGGTGTCTACGATGTCGGGGGCAGCAGATTAGGGGTGTTTAGACTTGGGGTTTATGTTGGGGTGTTTAGGTTTAAACGTAACTTTTTTTTCCACATAGACATCAATGGAGTTACGTTACGGCGATTTCCATTCTGTGCTTCAGGTTTTTTTTCTAACACCTTCTCCCCATTGATGTCTAGGGGAAAGCGTGCACGAGCACGTCAAACAGCCCTTGATTTTGTGCGGTATGGAGCTCATCGCCACCATATCGCACGCACAAGGCGGCTTTTTAGAAACTCGTAATGGCAGCGCCATGGAGGGTGAAATAACGCAAATTTTGTTGTGTTTGTTTCGCACCCTCTATAGTGCAAAACTTGTAATCTAGGTGTTAGTTATTTGCATTGTGGAGGGTTGGTGGATTAGGAGTTAATAGGTTAATTAGGTTAATTAGGTTTATTGCGATGTATGGGGTTTGGTGGTTTAGTGGTTAATAGGTTAATTAGGATTATTCTGATGTGGGGGTTGGCGGTTTAGGGGTTAATAGGTTAATTAGGTTTATCGCTATGTGGGGGGTTGGTAGTTTAGGGGTTAATATTTTAATTATGTTATTTGCGTTGTTTAATTTACGGATTAGGGGTTAATTACTTTATTATTTTGCAATGTGGAGGTTGGCGGTTTAGGTGTTTGTTAATACATCGTGCAGGTGTTTAGTTTTTTTATTATTTCGTGCATGAGGTTAGGTTTTTTTGTTATTTCGTGCAGGAGGTTACGTGTTTTTTGTTACTGCGTGTGGTTACGTGTTTTTTCGGTAATATTTCGAGAGGGCGGTTGTGTGTTTTTTTCTTAATGCTTCGTTGCCTACGCTGCATCCAGGTGAATTCTTTTGGCTACATGCACAGTCAACATTCTTTTGGCTGCACGCGCAGCCAACATTCTTTTGAGGATGCGTGCACAACTGACAACGGCAACGGACGCATTACAAATGCAATTATAGTGTAGATACCCAAAGACACTAATTTATATGAAGATAATCCCATCTTGTTTTAACTATAGAGTTTAGAAAACAAACAAACACCATTGTTATGCAAGTGCTGCAAACCTGCTTCTTAGCTTCACAAGCTTATACATTAAATCTACATAGATGGGTAAAAAGGAAATAGTGCTGTAGTCAGGGGCATAAATAGACCTCATTGGAGCCTCAGTTCAAAGGCTGCCTTTTCTGGCAGTTTGCTGGGACAGCCATCTTGGAATCCCTGCCACTATAGTTGTAAAGGCAAATCAATACGCTTTCCGTACGTACACTTTGACCAGACATGATGCAGGTGGAGCCCAGGCACCACATGCCCCTTCTTTAAGAACAACACTAATGACTCAAGGGCCAGAAGAAGCCCCTTTATATGTGGGCCCAGTCTAATTTAAGACCTCTGAGAACCCTGACAGTAGGGCTGCATTGTTTTTTCTAGGGTTACGTTTATTATTTGTATTATTATTATAGCTTATTTCTATAGACCCACCAAATTCCAACAACATTGCTTTAAATTAAAATAAGAAAGGGAGGTTTAAATTAAAGAGTCAGTGTACTGTAATTCCCCCCCCCCCCCTATATTGTGGGCTAGATTACAAGTGGCATGTTAACAGTTATGCTCGAGCATAAAAGGGTTTATCGTGGATGTTTGTGCACGTCAAGTTTTCCGCTTGTATTACAAGTTGAAAGTAAACATGATCGCTTGAGCACAATCGTGATTTGCGCTAGAATGTTTACTTCGTCCTCCGAGCTCTGGTTAACTTTTCGCAAAACAAAAAAGTGTTACAAAACACATGACAAATCCATTACGAAGTACACTTACACTCATAATAACACGTCCTCCGAGCTCTGGTTAACTTTTCGCAAAACAAAAAAGTGTTACAAAACACATGACAAATCCATTACGAAGTACACTTACACTCATAATAACACCATCTAATAAAACAGGCAAAGGGCTTTAACATTTAGATACATATACATATAAATCTCTGAAGAGAGATACTGTATGTATGTTTTTTTTTATATATATATATATATATATATATATATATATATATATATATATATATATAAAAGTGCACTGGAGCCCTTTACAGTTAAGTAGGTGAAAAAATGTAAGCTCATAAGTGTTATACTGTGTATGTACTGTAAATATTTCACATTCCAATGTTCTGAACATAGTAAAATATGTTCTAAGTATTCCTATACATATCTGTATGTATCTAAACCTATATATAATTTTATATATATATATATATATATATATATATATGTATTTATGAATATATAGAACATTTTCTTGTATTCTTAGCACACTTGACAATATACAATCATGTTTACACTCGAGTAGTGTGTTAGTTTTTCCCCAATTTAATTGCTCCTTTGACTTCTATGGGGGAATAGGTTAGTTCAGCTTTTTATGCTCATCAGCTTAGCGCGCAAGCGATAACTGTTTACCGTAAACTTGTAAGCTTACTTCTAGTGCAGTTAACTCTCGAGCGGGAGTGTTAAAAAGCTCTCCACTTGTAATCTGGCCCTTAACGTACCTTTGGAGATTTATTTTACATACTAGAGTGTAATATATTGTTTACAAGTAGCTCCTTTAACTCTATGTGGTTATTAAAAATAGCTGCCTTTACCTGTTGAAGCCACAGCATATACTGAAAATGTCAGTACTTCTCTGTTGGCTATATAAAAACTATATATACAAGCGCCCCCATCACTTGCTCCATGCTCTGGCCTGGCTTACCGATAATTAATAAAACCTGGAAACTAGATGACACTATATTTGATAATCCTCTATTCTTGGGAGAAGTAGAAAAGTCACTAACAGAATACTTTCTAATTAATGAAAACACCACATCCTCTCCTCTACTGGAGTGGGAGGCTCATAAATCTGTGATTAGAGGTCTTTGTATCAAGCAAAGCGCTCAATTAGCCAAACAATCCAGGGTTCTCCATGCCACTCTCCTAGACAGAATTAATGTTTTAGAAAAAACACATAAAAAGAACCCAGACAACACTACTATCACGCAAGAATTACTACTAGCCAGGTCAGACTTAAAGCAATACCTTACCAAACTACATCAGCGTAATGCACTGCGCCTTAAGCAATACTATTATGAGGGGGGCAACAAACCCGGGAAAATCCTCGCGAGAACACTCCGTAGGAAACAATTGTCATCCTATATCCATGCCAAAAAAAATTAAAGACGGTACCCCGATCTCCAGCAGTAAACTTATAGCCTCGACTTTCAGGGAATTTTATAGGTCACTGTATAACATAGATGACTCAGCTAACGCCTCCAACACACACAATCAGACCAGAGTACCCTAGAAGAACAAACAAATAATTATTTTAATGACATTAACCTCCCCTCCTTGACAGAGGAAGAGAGACTTGACCTAGCTTCCCCTCTCTCAGAGGAGGAATTACTTATCGCAATTGGGGATATGCCGTCTGGCAAGAGCCCGGGGCCGGATGGTTTTACCTCCAGATACTACAAACTCTTTAGTAAAATACTATCTCCTCACTTACTAAAACTTTTCAATGCCCTAAGGGACAGGCCTGTCTTATCCAATTCACTTTTAGAAGCACATATAACAGTCATTCCCAAGCCGGGGAAGCCGGCCAATTGCCCAGAGAATTTTAGGCCCATCTCTCTTATAAACTTGGACATAAAGCTTTTGGCGAAGGTCCTCGCCAACAGATTAAATAAATACTTACCAAAATTGATTGGCACGGATCAAGTGGGCTTCATCCCGGGCCGCGAAGCCCGTGACAACACCATTAAAATCTTGCAAATAATTAATTATGCCAAGGTTACAAAAGTCCCGATGATCCTTTTTGCAACGGACGCGGAGAAGGCCTTCGGCCGGGTTCAATGGTCTTTCCTTCGAAGAACTTTGTCCGAGATGGGGATCCCAGATCCTTTTCTAAATACGACCATGGCATTATATTCCTCTCCAAACGCAAAAATTAGAATTAACGGCACCCTTTCTGATTCTTTTGCAATTAGTAACAGCACTCGACAGGGCTGTCCCTTATCCCCGCTTCTCTTCGCCATCTCCATCGAGGTGTTAGCACAAAAAATTAGGAGGAACAGGGAGATTACTGGTGTAGTGATAAGGGAATATGAACACAAACAAGCTCTCTACGCCGATGATGCGCTCTTTTCGTTAACGAAAGCAGAGACATCTATACCCGCACTACTTGATGAAATGGCTAAATATAGTAAGATTTCTAATTTCCAACTTAACATCTCTAAATCTGAAATTCTCAACATCAACACTAACACAACACATATACAACATTTAAGCAACCTCTACCACATTCCAATCGCGCATCACAAACTGAAATATTTAGGGATTTCTCACACCAACTTCTCAAGACCTGTATAAACTCAACTACAATACCATAAAAAATGAAATAATTAGAGACCTATCTGTCTGGAAAAACAAAAAACTTTCGTGGCTAGGGAGAAAAGGGGTTCTGAAGATGAATGTCCTACCTCGTGTCTTTATATTTGTTCCAAACCCTTCCGATACAGCTTCCTGACGGATACATAACCCAATTACAAAAAGCTTTTGACCAATATATTTGGGATGGCGCTAGGCCTAGAATCCCGAGAAAAACTATGTATCTCTCTAGGGATAATGGTGGTCTGGGAGCTCCAAGCCTACACTCTTACAAACTTGCAATCACCCTTCAACATATAGTAGAATGGGCACACAACTCAAATGACAAAGCATGGATACACATTGATAGACAAATTTTTAAAACCAACAACTTAGCAACTCTGGCCTGGACGTCTCGCCCAAAGAGACCCAAGATAACTGAAAAATACCATATCTCAGCGGGGGTTCTATCGGAATGGGATAAGCTAGTATCCACTAGTACGCACATATCTTCACTAGTTGCCCCTCTAACTCCTATTCTAGAACACAAAGATCTCCCATACTGCCATTTAGCCTTTACTAAACTACATTCATACAGTCTGAGGGAAGGATCGGCCCACTCACTGTCTAAAGACGGCAGGCTCAAGACACATCTTGAGCTAGAAGAAATCCATGGGGAGATTTTCTCCTCTTGGCTTCATTACCACCAGCTTGTACACTTTATCTCGCACCATAAAAACAAAGAAGCTCTTGGTAGGGAACTCACGGCTTTTGAGACCCTCTGCCTCTCAAAGACTGCCCCGACACACTTAATTTCTAAACTCTATAAGATACTGCTCAACTCAGACAACAGATCTCCCCTCATACACCTATTCCTGGAAAAAAGATTTGGATTGTGAGATAGAGAAAGAGACTTGGCTGAGAGCCTTTAGACTAATTAAAAGGTCTTCGGTCTCAGCATCAATCCAGGAGATTCATCTGAAACTTCTATGTAGGTGGTATTTAACTCCTTGGCGCCTTCATAAGATTTTTCCCTCATTAAGCAGCACATGTTGGAGGGGATGTGGGGAGGGAGGATCTCTTTTCCACATCTGGTGGTCCTGCCCTAACCTGCAGAACTTCTGGCCCGACGTTCTGTCAGAAATAGCTGAAATCCTAGGGATTGAGATCCCACATAACCCACATTTACTCCTATTTCTTAATCTCCTCAAGGTAATGGGGATGGGTAAACAACCCCTATTGTTAATTATGCTCACTGCCGCAAAAAAACTCATACCAAAACATTGGAAATCTCGAACAGCCCCCAAATTGGAGGAGTGGAGGGGGACAGTTTCTGACCTCCTTTCACTGGAAAGATACCACTTTTTAAAAACACATCAGCTGGAAATTTTCGAGATGATGATGGTGCTCTGGCAGAAAAAAATATAACTCACAAGAAGCTTTGTTGAGAAACAATAACCCCAATCCTCCTTAAACTTTTTTTTTTTTTTTCTCCCCACAATCCCTACCCTTCTTTTCCCTTTCCTTTCTTCTTTTCTCTCTCCATCTGTTACATACTGTGATCAGTTGCATTATGTGTAGTCAAGTTTTAATAAAATGTAAAAAACTAAAAGGACCATGAGTTAGGTTATGAAACAATTCTAATGCTGAACCCATGTTTATATTTACTCATGTTAACATACTGTTCAATGGAGAAGACAATGTCAGCCAGCAAGGCCCAAACACTTGGTATTCAAGCTTTCAATTATGTATACCCTGTTGTAACCTTGTTACATGACTTCCATGCTGTGTGCTTAAATATGTTACTTTATTGTCTTTTCCAGTACCTTAATAAAGATCTATAAAAAAACAAAACAAAAAAAACTATATATACAAGAAGCTACAGCAGAAATCACACTCTTTAGATATAAACTAAAATGTTTATCTTTAATTGTTCTCTTTAAGTGCTGGAGTTTGCGTATACAGCCAGAGATAAGATAAGAAAGTTGTCTATACAGAGAAAGATAAGAGAATAATGTCTGCTTTTTCTTTAACCTCTGCCATTGTGAATGGGTTGTGGTTTAAACTAGCAAAAACAGCTAGCCTATTTCATATACAGAAACTAACCCAAAGAACCAATTTTCTATACATTTTATACTCTGCAACTGGTATAACAAGTCTTTGGAAACAAATTAAAGGGACACTCAAGTCAAAATCAAACTTTCATTATTCAGATAGAGCATGTAAGTTTAAACAACTTTCCAATTTACTTCTATTAACAAAATGTGCACAGTCTTTTTATATTTAAACTTTTTGAGTCACCAGCTCCTACTGAGCATGTGCAAGAATTCACAGCATATACGTATTTGCATTTGTGATTGGCTGATGGCTGTCACATGGTACGTGTATGCATTTGTGATTGGCTGATCATTATCATAACATTATAGACAACTTTTAAAATTGTCAGAAAAAAATCTACTACTTATTTGAAGATCAGTGCACAACAAGTGCTAATGCATTGTCTTGTTATCTTGCATTTGTTGATTATGCAAATCTACTGTGTTGACTGGTCCTTTAAGTGTAAACCAACTTTACAGTACACTATCTTTTTAATCATTACACAACAAAAACAGTAATGTTTAACACATTGAAAATTTTAGATGACGTCATGATCTGAGCTGTACATGGCGTCCAATCACTAAAGCCCCACTAGTTAGATTCAGCAGACTGTCAATGCTATTTAGCAGAGTGCCTAGATGCATTTCGGATTGTGAAGTCATCAGTGGGCAGAGTTTGGCAGCCATTTCAAAGTGTCTAGAACCAATATTCTATTTAAAATAACTTTTTTACCATACCTGCTGCATGATATAGAAGGGGTTGCAGGAAGGTATTTGCATCTTAATCTAAGGTAAGACTTTAAGATGATTATGGTGTGAACTGTTCCTTTAACATCAGCTGGTCTAATGATCTGCATTTTTTCTCCTTGCAGAGCAGTTGTGACAGTTTATTTCATATTGAATGGGCAGGGAACCAATCAGCTCCCTGCATTGATGTGTGTCATGCCTACAGCTTTCATTAACCAATCATAGAAGATATCTAGATAGGTAGCGTGCACATGTCTGGAGAACTACATGATAGGAAATAGTGCTGCCATCCAGTGTTCTTGCTAATGTATAACATTGTTGCAAAAAACTGCTGCTATAAAAAATGCTGCAGGCACGTGCACACTCCTGAGCTTACCTTTCAACTTTTTAACAAAGGATAGCAAGAAAACAAAGACAATTTGATATTAGAACTAAATCGGGATGTTACTTAAATTGTATGCTGTACCTTGAACCATGAAAGAAAAAAATTGGGCTTTATGTCCCTTTACTATAATAAAGCAACTTCTTATTTTTATTATTTATTTGCCCCCTTTTCCTGCAAGGAAAGTTTTCCAGTTCTGAGGACAATAAGTTCACATTGCATGTTTTAAAAACATAACCCTGAAATATACCTGCCTTTGCAGAGATTATCAGATAACAAACTTGAAAACAATGTAACTTTTGTTGATTAAATTACAGTGACTAGCTTTGTCTAGTACAGTCCTAACTGGTTCCCCCAAATAAGGAAATAAGCCGTGGGTGGAGTTTTGATATTTTAATTACAATGCCAGCAAAAAAGGTGTTGATACATTCAAATATTTTCACACTCACCTAGTATGTTAATTTATTGCAAGAGAGTAGACAAATATTGTAAGTACAAAGTGTTTACTAACACAGTAGATTTGCATAATCAACAAATGCAAGATAACAAGACAATGCAATAGCACTTAGTCTGAACTTCAAATGAGTAGTATATTTTTTTTTCTGACAATTTTAAAAGTTATGTCTTTTTCCACTCCCCCTGTACCATGTGAGAGCCATCAGCCAATCACAAATGCATACACACTTATTCTTGCACATGCTCAGTAGGAGCTGGTGGCTCAAAAAGTTTAAATATAAAAAGACTGTGCACATTTTGTTAATGGAAGTAAATTGGAAAGATGTTTATAATGGCATGCTCTATCTGAATAATGAAAGTTTAATTTTGATTGAGTGTCCCTTTAATCTTCAAAAATGTTCAGTCAGGAGAGAGGAAGTTACTAGTTCACCCAGTATAAAATGTTGAGAAATGTCTATTTTTCTACTGGTTGTGGGCTAGAGGAAAATTACAGCTCAGTACATATACACAAGCACGTGTGCGCACCCCCCCCCCCCCCCACAAACACCCACAGGTATACAGTATGTTCTGTACATTGTATACATTTATATATACAGAAGATACATATAGATTACCATATGTATTTCTTTTGATGTAACTTTAAAGGGCAGTCAACGCAAAAACTTTTATTGTTTAACAAGATAGATAACACCTTTTATACACATCCGACAGCTTTGCACAACCAACATTGTTATGCCAATATTCTTTAAAAAATGTAAACCTCTAAATTTTGGCCTGCTTCTAAGCCACTGTAGATAGCCTCTTATCACATGCTTTTTAAGTAACTTTTCACAACAGGAGACTGCTTGTTCATGTGGGCCAAATAAAAACATTGTGCTGTCTCCCATGGAGTTGAGGATGACTCAGCACTAATTGGCTAAAATTCAAGTTAATAGATAATAAATAAATAGCCATGTGATCAGGGGGCTGTCAAAAGAGGCTTAAATACAAGGTAATCACAGAGGTTAAAAGTATGGCTGTGCCAAACTTGGAAATGGGTAATAAAGGGATTTTCTATCTTTTTAAACAATAAACATTTTGGAGTTGACTGTCTCTTTAATAATGTATTCATGTGTACAATAAATGTACTGTAGTATTAAAATAATTAATAAAGCATTTCTTTTGAAGGATTTGAAAGATATATATTTATTCTGTATATTACTCAAAAGCTCTTTTAATCCCTGATAAAAAAAAGTGATGTATATAGTTTGGGCTAATGAAATAACAGAAAACAAGAAGAAGAAAAACCATTCTTGACATGCAAACTACCCTAATATGATTTAGTGACAATATAAGTATCCTGGCATGAATACAAGCACAGCATCATTCACTGATTTTAACCTGGGTCCATGCTTTTAAAAAAAAAAAAAATCCTCATATGTGTAATTCATGGACTACCCTTGAAGAATATCATTTATTTTTAAGGATATCATATCTTAAAACTATGAAGTTGCTAAATGAATATCAGCATTTTGTATTGCTATACATATTATTCTAGCAGCAGAGGAGATGAGTACAACTATTGAATGATGGGTAATTAACCTTGAATCTCAGTTTTATCAACTAACAGGGAAACTGGTGTCCAAATAAAAGAGCCATGACTGGCATGTCATTTGCTTAACACTTATGCTTCCCGTGTCTCCTGTAAACAGGGCATGGAGATGTGATTGTTGGGCCTGAGTTAAGCCTGCGGCCTGCTGTGCATCTGACAATTAGGTTAGAGACCAGAGATCTATAAATTTAAGAGGATTTAGTGAGGCTGCTAATGAAAAAAATGTCACACTGGAAGTGGAACCCAGTGTGTTATGAAAGCAACTTAATATCATCTGCTAGTGATTTGTACACACTGATAATCTATTGGGATCTTGTACGGTGAGGTTTGTGTTTATGAGATGGTGGAAGTGATAGTTGCCATCTGTACAGGCTTCGCTAATCTGGCTAGTGTCTTTCTGGCAAATGGTTGCATGAACAGACTGGGGGGGACGGATGGCTATTTATTGTTTGTAAAAACAAACAAAAAAGAACTTGGTTGTATGCAAGGAATTTATATCGAACAGCTGCAAAAGCAAGCATTGTGTGGGGGAGGGCCTGAAATCTATAATGGGGAATAAGCTTCCAGCTTAGAGCCTCTCAGTGGCTGTCAGACCGCATCGCGCCAGGATGTTATTCATTATAAATTATAAAACATGGGTCAGGTGACAATGTGAGGCAATCATAAATGTTACAAGTAGAGAGAATTAAATACAGGGAAAGGTCAGGAGGGAACTTCCTTTGAGATATTATTTGATTTTAAAGGGACAAAAACTTTCTATCATGCATGGGAGAGAGGGACATGTTAAAAAAAAAAAATATATATATATTATACAAAAAAGATTATATTACAGGTATTTGGCTTTTGAAACTATTAGGATGTGCAGCAGCGCTTTAACATTGTACACTAGATTTTTCTTTGCATAAATGTTTTGTAGATGATTCATTTATATAGCGTATCTGGGAGTTTTTTTGTAACAATGTATAGTTTTACTTTATTTTTTTTTAATAACATTGTGATTATTTTCAGACTCCTAACCAAGCCCCAAAGGCCTCTAATTATCAAGGTCTGTCGGACCTAATCCGACAGTGTGGATCATGTCCGACAGACCTCGCTGAACACGGCGAGAAATACGCTCGCCGTATTCAGCATTGCACCAGCAGCTCACAAGAGCTGCTGGTGCAACGCCGCCCCCTGCAGACTCACGGCCAATCGGCCACCAGCAGGGAGGTGTTAATCAACCCGATCGTACTCGATCTAATTGATTTCCGGCGATGTCTGTCCGCCTGCTCAGAGCAGGCGGACAGGTTATGGAGCAGTGGTCTTTGTGACAGCTGCTTCATAACTGCTGTTTCTGGCGAGTCTGAAGACTCGCCAGAAACACGGGGCATCAAGCTCCATTCGGAGGGGGGGAGGGGGGGAGGGGGGGGAGGGGAGGGGGGAGGGAGGGGAGAGGAGGGGGAGATGGGGGAAGGGAAGGGTATGTATGCCGCCATAGCATAGTGTGAACTTCAGGTCAGGTGGTGTGTTATGTTGCGTTAGTGATTTAAGAACACATGGGTTTCCAGAGTTCCAACATGTATTCGTGTATCTCAATTTTGTCCTCCCTAAGGTATCTGAAGCCTTTTAGCTGCAAGTATCTGCCTGTGAGTTTTTCCCAATCAGCGAGTGTGGGCACCACAGTGGATTTCCAGTTTTTAGGGACAAGTGATTTGACGCTGTTTAGCATTATATATTGGAGTTGCTTTTTAGGTTTATCAACCAATTTAGGAAGGCTGTGAAAGAGCAGGAGACCGGGCCCTCTGTTCAGTGTAATTTGCAATATGTTGTCTATAGTATCCAACACTCCCTGCCAGAAAGTCTTGATCAGCTCGCAATGCCACCAAATGTGGGAAAGGCTTCCCTGTTCCCCACAGCCCCTCCAACATAGTCCGTCAGTCTGTTTATATATCTGTTTCAGTCTATTGGGTGTGAGGTACCACCTGGACAGATATTTGTAATTAGATTCTAGAAGTCTGGCTGAGACTGAGGCTTTTGTGTGGTTAAGGAATATTTTTTGCCATTCTTTGTCAGTGGGGTGTGGGACTAGTTCCTTGTTCCATTGTCTAGTGTATGATGGTAAAGGCGTCTCTTTGTGTGAAAGTAGTAATTTGTACATGCTTGAAATTAGATGGTCTGGTGTTTTAGGTAGTAGACAATATGTTTCCAATGGTGTTAACGGCCTGGTCAGATGGTCTATATGTTTATATGTCGACAGGAAATGTTGTAATTGTAAGTGGAAGTACCACGAGATCTGCAAGCCTGAATCTGCCAAGTCCTCTATTTTTTTAAGCTTTTTGTTCTATAATAATCTATGGAACACTGTCTGCTCCATGAGTGCTTTATTTAAGGGCGGACTGTGTGTATTCATAAAAGGTATGTCCGGGTTCTGTATGAATGAGGTTAATGGGGAGGGGTTCATGGAAATGTGTGGGTGTTCTATCAATGTTATATCCCACTGTGAAAAGAACTCCCTTAAGAACGCATAGGAGCCTGAAACTTTAGGCCTAGACCTTGGAGAGGTCCATCCCAAGGATCCCACATTGCAAGTCTCAAGTATTGCTCACCCAATCTGGACCCATGTTGTTTGGCTATCATTATTACTCCATTCTATTTGATGTTGTAAATTGATAGCTTTCTTATATAGGAGTAGGTTGGGGATCCCCAAACCTCCTTGTTCTTTCACTTGGTATAGTGTGCTCTTTGCTATGCGTGGTCTAATACCTCCCCAGATGAACTCCTCAACCATACCCTGTACTTTTTGTAAGTAGGATGCTGGGAAAGGTAGAGGGAGGGTCTGCAAATAATATAACACTCTTGGAAGAATGTTCATTTTGATAATCCCAATTCTTCCCAACCAGGAAACTTTTTTATTCCTCCATGAGGATAAGTCACACATAATAGAGTGTAACAAACATGTATAATTGGCCTCAAAGAGGGAATCAGGTGTTGGAGTTATATTAACCCCTAGGTACTTGAGATTCTTGGTTTGGATACGCAGCATACAGCTACTCGCTAGTTGGCTCAGCTCTGTCTGGGGGAGATTTATATTAAGAATTTCTGATTTATTCTGATTTAAATGAAAGTAGGATACTTTCCCTCAAAGATTCTGGGAGTGAAGTCAAGGGGTCAGTTAATGACAATAGGACATCATCCGCGTATAACGATAATTTATGTTCTTGTTGGCCAATTCTAATCCCTGAAATTTTTTGTTATCCCTGATCTTCTGCGCCAGTACCTCTATCGCCAGTGCAAAGAATAGGGGTGATAACGGGCACCTCTGTCGGGTGCCGTTATTAATTTGGAAGGGTTCTGATAAAATGTTATTTACTTTAATTTGTGCTGTGGGTATTGTATATAGGGAAAAGACTTTGTTTATGAAGTGGTCTCCAAAGTTCATCTTCGACAGGGTGGCCCTGAGAAATGGCCAGCTCACCCTGTCGGAGGCCTTTTCAGCATCTGTGGACACTAGAATGGAGGGAATACTATATATTGTGCATAGTTTACCAGTAGGGTGGCCTTTATAGTATTGTCCCTAGCCTCACGGCCAGGGGCGAATCCCACCTGGTCAGGGGAGATTAATCTTGGCAGGAGTTTGTTCATTCTAATCGAAGGAACTTTAGCAAAAATCTTAAGGTCTACGTTGAGCAGCGAGATTGGTCTAAATTTTTCCATTCTATTTGGTGGCTTACCCGGTTTCGGAATAGTAGTAATGTGCGCTGTGAGCATTGTGGAGGGGAATGCTTGTGTGTTTCTTATTGCGTTAAACAAGATGGTCAAGTGTGGTGCCAGGATATGCTTAAATATTTTATAATATTTTGCACTAAACCCATCTGGGCCAGGGCTTTTACCTGATGGTAACTCGTCAATGATGTGGGCTACCTCTTCCACAGAGATAGGGGATTCCAAATCCTCCGCTTCTTCCTGAAACAGGGACGGTAAAGTCAGGGAATCGAGATAGGAATCTATGGCGAGCAAATGCGCTTCTCTATCCTCCTCTAGTTGACTAGACCCAGTGTTCCTAATATTATATAGCTTGTGATAATATGCTCTCAGTGCTTCTGCAATTGCAGGGCTATCGGAGCAGGTGTGGTTTTGATGGTCATGTATGGCATGTATGTGTGTTTTTAGTTGTTTTCTCTTCAAAGCCCTTGCTAAGAGTTTGCCTGGCTTATCTACAAACTCAAAATATTTTTGTTGGAGTTTTAAAGCTATTTTTGGTGTTCCATTTAATGGAGGTTTTGTATTTCTTTCCTTGCACTCTGTAGGTCCGATTTAATTAAACTGTCTGCTGTCTTTTTCTTATGGAGTTTCTCTAAGTCGCAAATTTTAGTTAAAAGGGAAGTGTACTTAAGTCTAGTTTGTTTAGAGAGTAGGGATTTTTGTTTAATAAGTTCCCCCCTTATTACACACTTATGAGCCTCCCAAATGACAGGCATGGGTGACTCAGGGAGCTTATGCTGGAAATATTCCTTGAGCGAATTTTCCACTTGGTTTCTAGCTACCTGGTTGTTTAACATGAAATCATCGAATCTCCATATGAAGGGGTGATCAGGAATAGTAGGCCAGTTCAATTTACAAATCACAGGTGCATGGTCTGACCACGTCATGTGGAGAATTAGTGTGTCTGTTACTAGGGCAAGTGTCGATTGGTCCGTAAATATATAGTCGATTCTGGTGAAGAGGCTATGGGGATGCGAGAAAAAGGTGTAATCTCGTCTCATTGGATAAAGGAATTGCCATGTGTCATGCACTGCCAGTTCTTCAAGCCTGGCGTTGCACTGTTTTAAGACTTTATTTGTGACAGAAGCTATAGCCCTGGAGGTGTCCAGTATAGGATCTAAGGGAATGTTAAAATCTCCACTAATGTGCCTTTGCGTAATTCCAGAATTTAATTTGTGAGTAAGGTCATGAAACTGTTCTGGCGTTGATTTGGAAAATACGCATTCACCAGAGTGACCACCCTATTATGCAATACGCCCACCACTATTATAAATCTTCCTTCAGGGTCCCTCTCTAGGTGTGTAGTATGCAGAGGAGAAGAATGTTTATCAATATCCCCACCCCGTTTCTTTTCTGGGTGTGAGAAGCAAAATAAGAGGTGGGAAACTTGGAGTTAAACCAGCCTGGTTCCCTTCCCTTCTTGAAATGGGTTTCCTGCACAAATAAGATATCACAGTGTAGCCTGTTAGCATCTCATCAAATGGGACCTCTTCTCTGGAATGTTTAAACCTTTAGTATTCAGTGTCATCAACGTTAGATTAAATGGGTTATGTGACGGCATTTTGGTAAAGGATAATGAGGTCGGTAGAGGGTTAGGAGAAAAAAAAAAGGGGGGGTGAAGGGAGGGGTGAAGGAAAAGAGATAAGAGGATTCCAAGAAAGAGAAAGAAAAGAAGAACGAAGATAACACGTAAGGTTCTGTCAGCCAATAAAAGTTGCAAAAACTGCAGTGACCTTAGCTTATCTGTTTAAAGGGTAATCAGATTAGGAAGGATAGAAGAAGTGCGTATCAATAGATCCAGAGATTAACAGTCAAACCAAACCGGTCTGATGAAATAAGGAAAAGGTTAGTGTAACAAAGTGTGGAGTCAGTATCCCCACATCCGAACTTATTGATTGTGTGAAATATAAAATGGGAAATGTTAGGGTCTCGATAATCTGATCCAGTCAGACATTAGAAAGAATAGAAATAATTTAGGCAATCTAGTAATGTCAGAAGTGTACGGTTCACAGTACATAATCAATTATAATAATGCATACATAACATAATGCACAATGCACTTTTCAACAATGCAACTTAACTTTAAAAGAACAAAAATTCAAGGTTTAGCTATAACATTAAGCGGCACCCCTCGCAGTCAAAACATGCGCCAGTGTGTGTTAACTTGAAAATAATAATAATAATAATAATGGGGCAATTTTCCCTCTTGTCCTAGTTTTATTATACTCAGTTATAAGCCCCTATGATTCTCCTGGCCTATCAGGGCCTTCCATGTTTGAACTCAAACCTACTCGGGGGAGGTGTTGATATTATAAAATTAATTTAGGCAATCTAGTAATGTCAGGAGTGTGCAGAACACAGTGCATAATCAATCATAATAACGCATACATAACATAGTGCACAATGCCCTTTTCAACAATACAACTTAACTTTAAGAAAACAAAAGGAACAAGGTTCAATTATAACATTAAGGGGCACCACTCGCAGTTAAACCATGCCCCAGTGTATATTAACTTAATAATAATAATGGGGTCATTGTCCCTCTTGTCATAGTTTCATTATGCTCTGTTATAAGCCCCTATGACTCTCCTGGCCTATCGGTGCCTTCCATGGTTGAACTCAAACCTACACGGGGGAGGTGGTGGTAGTATAAATTTGCTAGATAAGGCACCAAGGTAGGTATTGTAAGCTTGTGTGTAGGGTGAGGTATACGGTGTAAGTCAGTAATGAGACTTCAGAGGCTATCGGAACTAAATCTTTGAATGGGCAACATCTCTTTCACGTCACACCATATTGTGTGCTCTCTAATTGGGCCATTAAATGCTAGATCCGCATGATATCAGGTTCAAGTAGGCGCCAGGAGGGGGGAAGGGGAAAACACCTGGAAAAGACTGTCAGCATTAAGGGTGTGCAAGGTTAAACACATAGTTAAAGGACTGAATACCTGTGTAGTGTAGAGCATGTTAACTATTTCAACAGAGCAACATAACATCTGCATAAGATATAACATTAATCGATCTTTCTCACTCCAGATCATACAGTTGCCCCTGTTTTCTACAAGTAACAGCAAGAAGGTCATCCCCTTCCCCCAGTCGGCCCCCCTGCAGACTAATATATCTCCTGCCCTCCTTTACATCCCAAAATATAAACCTCATATATATCCCAGCATATTTGCTGCAGACCCTCCGACTACACCCTTTGTGTGTACACAGTCCCAACAACAAGTCAGGTAACATTATAGTAAAATAATAGTCATACCGATCCGAAGAATCGCTCATCTCACCTCAACTGTGAGTTAAGACAATAAAAATTCAGTCCTGACAAATGTCAATTAGTATGGCAGTTCCTTTATGTTTCTTGGTCCTGTGAGGATGTGGATTCTTGTTCCAGCAGGGAAATGTCCACCTCTAAAAGTTTGCAAAATTCAGGAAGATCCGTTGGCATCCTATATGTGGCTTGCTTTCCATTTCTAGTGGCAATTACGCACACCGGAAAGCCCCATTTATACTGGACACTGTTCTTTTGCAGTTCACTAGTGATAAATTTGAGATCCCTTCGTTTCTGCATTGTGATTTGGCTTAAGTCAGAAAAGATCTGTTTTGGGATACCTGCATGAGTCACATTCTTGAGATTCCTTGCCTTTTGTGATATAGAGTCCTTATCTTTGTAACTAAGGAATTTAACTATGATGTCCCTTGGGGGGGGGGTTTAGATGATGGTCTTGGGCGAAGAGCCCTGTGTGCCCTTTCCAAAGGGACCTCTGGTGAACTTGGTGTCCCCTTTATTGTGCGAAATAAGTCCTGCAAGTAACCTTCAATTGCATTGCCTGAGACTATTTCAGGTACTCCTCTCACCCTCATATTATTTAGTCTTCTTCTGTTGTCCAGATCTTCAACTCTGGACAACAGGAATTGTATATCCCCCTCCTGGGACTGAATTTGATGAGTGTTAGCATTAACCTGGGTTTGTAGGATCTTGTGATTAGTTGCAAGTATCTGAACCCTTTGGTTAACGCTGTGTAAATCTTTTTTAAGATCCCCGAACAGCGATCTCATCTCTGTTAAGTCGAACCTAATATCTGCTTTTGAAGATATAGTGTTCAAGTCCTCTCTAGTGAGTAGATCTTGTACAGGCATATCTGGAGAGGGCCTGTCATCTAAGTCTGGTGGTATGACTAGTGGAGGATCCATATCTGTCCTATCTGCAGACTGTGTCGCTACTCTAAGGTAGCTAGTGAGAGTAGTGTTCTTGGGACCCTTTTCAGATTTATTTTGTCTCCGGTTGGACATGTCTCTCAGAAAGGCAGCTTGTGTCTCTGTATAGCTGTGTTTGACTGAAAGGTTGTTGGCTACAGTTGCTGTGTCGATGCTTATGTAAAATAATACCAAGCATAATAAATTGGAAATGTTCTGCTAATCACCTCTATAATCTGTGGTCCCTTGTGTTTTTAATGTTGCTGTGCCTGTGTTATTATTTTTTAGCAGACAGTTGTCACTGTTTAGATGGGGTTTCTGCTTCCATTCAGTCAATGTTGTGACGCAGCAAAAAAAAAAAAAAAAGAGAAATGGGACCCTTACTTAGGCCAGCTTACCGCTGTTCAGGGGATTGAAAAGCTAATGAGTAGAGTCTTTATCTGTCACTCACATCATATTTAAAAAGTGAGAACTTAATGTCCTTAAGTTTTTAACGAGGCCTGTTGCTATTTGTGCGTGGTGTGGCTGACTGCAAAATGCGCTCCTGCCCCGCATGTGATATTTCTTAGGGCTTTTGTCTGTTAATGTCCCAGACCTCCCCTTTGCCTATTGCCCATTCTCACCTGCTCCGTGTAGCTCGCAGTGAAGTTTAACCCTTATGTCGGAGCTCTGCAATATAGCTCCATGTCTCTAAGGGTTACCAGCAGAAAATGTCTGCTCTTTCTCCTCATTCAGGTAAAAGTTACAATGCTTTGTAGTGCTCCGTCGTGGAGCAATGGCTATTACCCCCTGAGGACACTTCGTTGTTGTTCAGTTATTCCTGCGAGTCCTTCAAACAGCCACGGCTGTATTGCGTAGTGGTTTAATTTGAGTCTGGGTTTTCTCAAGGCCTCCGGTATACACGCTATACCCAGGAGTACCCAATTTTGCCTCTTTTCCACCCTTCTTCCAATTCTTCTAGTTGTAGCTCCTTAGTTCATTATATATTGCCCAAGTTGAAAGATAATTTTATCCATTTGATGACCCTTTTTTGATAAAATTCGGATGTGGGGCTTGAGTGCCAGGAATCAAGCAGCCATCATCCTGCACGGCCAGGCTCCGCCCCTCCTGTCATTGGATTTTGTAACCAGAAAGGGTCGCAGAATATGTACACCACCACATAACTGTCACCTTTTATTAGTTCAAGGCCTGATAGTTTTACATATTTTATTACTTTTATCAAACAGAATAGTTTTTAATAAAGTTATTATTGGTGGCTTATGACATTTGTACTAATGACTTATCCAGCACTGGCTTGCACACAGAGAGCTCATAATACGACTATATATGATTGTGCATTTTGGCTACTTAATTGTATAGGCTAATGGTAACATTTGATTGCAGCTGTGCTTTTTCCTTCATATTTCTAAATAGCTAATATGTGAACTAATGTGGTTAATCGAAGTGCATTGCTTGATACTGGAAACTAGAACAATGTGATGTTTATGAAAAAACCTTTAGGACCCATTTAGGGAATATAAGAAAGAAAAGCATAAATGTTCTAACTTGTTAAATTGTGTAATCTTTAATTGATGACAAGTCTCTATAAATATTAATATTACATAGAGAAGCAATGTGACAATAATAATATTACATAGAGAAGCAGTGAGGCAATAATAATATTACATAGATATTATGGTTTATTGTCTCACTGCTTCTCTATGTAATATTATTATTGTCTCACTGCTTCTCTATGTAATATTATTATTGTCTCACTGCTTCTCTATGTGATACTATTATTGTCTCACTGCTTCTCTATGTGATACTATTATTGTCTCACTGCTTCTCTATGTGATATTATTATTGTCTCACTGCTTCTCTATGTGATATTATTATTGGCACACTGCTTCTCTGTGTGATATTATTATTGTCTCACCGCTTCTCTATATGATATTATTATTGTCTCACTGCTTCTCTATGTAATATTATTATTGTCTCACTGCTTCTCTATGTAATTTGAATTCTGGTGTGTGTGGGTTAATGACCTCGGAATAAACCCAAGGCCAAAAAGCTTATCCTCCTGTACAGTGTCCCTCGTTCCGTGCTGGGGTGATCTGGCTTCAAGCAGTCCCAGGGTATCCAGGATAAAATTTCCAAAGTTGGCTTCCACTTCAGCCTTACACAGCAAACAAGGCTGTTTCCTTCCACAGCACACTACGAATGACATGAGTGTTGGGGGAGGAGTCACCACGAGAGAGCAATAGGATTGGATTACAGTCCAACAGTCTGGAGCAACCTTTCTGGATAATAGTAAACTGTAGAAACAATGTGGTAGTTTAGATAAAAAGTACAAAATTTTATGAAAAAATCTTTAAAACAAGAAATGGAAGCTTAGCAGTATACAAAAATGGTAAGGCGCAGCACCAAGGCTTACGCGTTTCGGCTAACAAGCCGTAATCATAGCCTGTTCGTGCTGTGCTCATACCTTGTTATTTAAAAGGCAAAGAGTTTAACTATTGGCTGTTACAATATAATTAAAACAAAGAAATGCCTACCATTAGATTAACTTAAGCCTGCACCTAATTTTCTTCCCATCTCAATATTTACATTACTTATTCTGTGGTTTGATATCATTGTATTAGCAAGTCTGTTACCTTGTTCTTTGCAGCTAGGTTTTGAATGAGTTAATCTAATGGTTAGATTTTAACCACATGAGTTCACATATTAGCTATTTATAAATATGAAGGAAAATGCACAGCTGCAATCGAATGTTACCATTAGCCTATACAACTGCACAATCATATATAGTCGTATTATGAGCTCTCTGTGTGCAAGCCAGTGCTAGATAAGTCATTAGTACAAATGTCATAAGCCACCAATAATAACTTTATTAAAAATGATTCTGTTTGATAAAAGTAATAAAATATGTAAAACTATCAGGCCTTGAACTAGTAAAAGGTGACCGTTATGTGGTGGTGTACATATTCTGCAACCCTTTCTGGTTACAAAATCCAATGACAGACCGCTTGTTCAGTCTGATTTTGTAACCAGTAACGTGCGCGTGCCCTATAATTCCTCGTATTCTGATCAGCTGTTTTAAGGAGTTTGGGCCTCTAGCGCATGCGCAGTGAGCGCCACAAACCTCTACCAGCTGATTTTACGTCACCGGAAGTGACGTAGTATACACATTCCTATGGTAGACAGATTACTTTAGGACACCGGCTAATCTGACTACTCGCTTTGGCTCGTGACCCGTCTCGTATGACTACCAGCACTTGCTTTGACTCCTGGCCTGTCATTTGGCTTTTGGACTCTTTATTATAATAAAGGTGTGATTAATTTAGCATTTCATGTCTTTGCTGATTCCTGGTTCCCTGACACAGGTAGAGAATTGGTGGGTTAAGAGTTGCTAGGCAGCCCCATTTTTAGTTTGTGAAACCTTAAAATTTTTTGCGATGGGAATGCTACAGGAGGAAAAACTGCCAACAAAGGAACATTCCTGAAAATCTTTTATCTCAATGACACCACCCAAGTCCACCCTAACTCTGCCCCCAGCCTCCGAGTCCTGGAAATGTGAGGCGGTATGAGCTTGCTGGGACTAAATTATACCTCAGTTTTAGAGATGACAAATTAGACTGGAAATTCAGTTTAAAGGGACATTCCAGCCAAAATTGGAATCCACATGGATGCATTTCAGTTTTGAATAAAAGCATTTTTGTAATATACATGTATTAGCAAAAATGCTTCTAGTTAAAGTTATAGCTGTTTTAAAAGTGTATTTAAGTATGCACCGTGCACCAGCATTTTAAACACAGCACTTGCTCAGAGAGCCTAAGATGTGTGTAACTCAATTTGTTTATTGCTGACATGATGCAAGCCCCACTAATGCTCTGAGCAGCTGCAGTATTTAAAATGCTGGTGCACCGAGAATATTTTGTTATGCTTCACATGCACGTGCAGAGAAAAATGCTAACACTGAAACAGTGATAACTTTTACTAGAAGCATTTTTGACAATACATTTATATTGCAAATATGTTTCTATTCAGAGATGTAATTCAACTATGTGCATTTATATTTTGACTGGAATGTCCCTTTAATGTAAACAGTATATTAAGCACTACTTAAGAATTAAAATCATTGCAGCTGTTTAGCCACTAATCAGCAAGTGCTACCCAGGTTCTGAACCAAGACTGTTCAAGCTCCTAAGCTTACATTCCTGCTTTTCAAATAAAGATACAAGAGAACAAATTATAATAGGAGTAAATAAGACAGTTGCTTAGAATAGCATGTTCTATCTGAATCATGAAAGGAAAATGGTTTCATATCCTTTTAATAAAAGGCTAACCAACTAATTGTATCTGCATTTGGTTATACTGAGATTTCAGTGAAGGATACAAGCATGTTAACATCACAATTGCCTGAGCCACGCAAGATAAAAAGTGCCTATTACTTTCTATTGGAAACTCATCACTCATCATAGACACTGCTGACATTTATTTCCTTTCTTATAAAGCAAGATGCAAGCTCAGGACATTTTTTTTAACTACACTGAGAGTAATTGCAACTTAGAACACTTTTAGAATTGTAGCTGTTTTTTTTATATTAAATTTGTATTTAATTGTTATATGAGTATTTTTGTTAATTATAACTTCAGTCAAGAGACACAATGTTTTTGGAGAATGTCTCATATAAATCGTAGACATAATAATGTATTCAATTCAAATATTAGCCTGATAATTCTTGAGATCTTATTTAAAATTATATTAGCTGTTTAAATATTAAAAAAGACAAGTGTACAGTTTTAGTGTTCATAGACCATTGTTTGCCATGTTGTAATCTAAGTTTCCTCCACTATTGAGTTAAATTGGGGTCCTTGCGGAGGTTAATCAATTAATGATTTTTTTTGTTAAAATAAAGTTTTTTTTCATGGATCAGGTCAGGAAATATTAATAATAGATACAGTATTTATATGCAGATAGTTTACGTATCTTAAGAATGTGTATACTACTAATAAGGTAGATTCCACCCTCAAATCCTCACTTTGTGCCCAATTCTATAAAGCTCTCTGGGCTTGTGAAATGCTATAATAAATCTATCAAGTATTGTGCAGACTCTCATAATTTTATAAATTAAGTTTTTACCTTTAAAACAGTGGGGCCTAGTTATCAAGCCGTCAACCTCAAATACGCTGGAATTCCGCAGCATATTTGTGGCGAGGCTGATTCGCCTTAGTTATCAAAGGCTAGAGACCGGCAAAAGTAGAATTTTGTGAAGTAAACTTCGATCCGCCGGACTCAGTCCAACACAGATCGATTCTTTTGCTAGTTATCAAAAAACTAGCAGGTACGCTGCTGACTACTTTTGCTAGTTATCAAAAAACTAGCAGGTACGCTCTGCACTTTTACGGCCCAGCGTACCTGGTTTTCAAACCGCCACCCTGGAGGCGGCGGATCCCATAGGAATCAATGGGAGTCTGACCATAGCGAAAGTACAAGTTCGCTGCTGCCAGATATCCCATTGATTCCTATGGGAGATGTCTGCACCTAACACCCTAACATGTACCCCGAGTCTAAACACCACTATCTGTCCCCCCTACACCGCCGCAACTAAATAAAGTTATTACCCCCTAAACCGCCGCTCCCGGAGCCCACGCAAGCTACTCTATACATATTAACCCCTAAACCGCCGCTCCCAGAGCCCACCGCAACTATAATATATATTAACCCCTAAACCGCCGCTCCCGGAGCCCACCGCAACTATAATATATATTAACCCCTAAACCGCCGCTCCCGAAGCCCACCGCAACTATAATATATGTATTAACCCCTAAACCGCCGCTCCTGGACCCTGCCGCAACCTATATTAAATTTATTAACCCCTAATCTGCCCCCCTTACACCGTCGCCACCTATAATACATTTATTAACCCCTATCCTGCCCCCCACTACACCGCCGCCACTGTAATAAAATTATTAACCCCTAAACCTAAGTCTAACACTAACCCTAACACCCACCTAACTTAAATATTAATTAAATAAATCTAAATAATATTTCTACTATGAACTAAATTAATCCTATTTTAAAACTAAATACTTACCTTTAAAATAAACCCTAATATAGCTACAATATAAATAATAATTATATTGTAGCTATCTTAGGATTTATTTTTACTTTACAGGCATCTTTCAATTTATTTTAACTAGGTACAATAGCTATTAAATAGTTATTAACTATTTAATAGCTTACCTAGCTAAAATAAAGAGAAATTTACCTGTAAAATAAAAACTAACCTAAGTTACAATTACACCTAACACTACACTATCATTAACTAAATTATTCCTATTTAAAACTAAATACTTACCTGTAAAATAAACCCTAAGATAGCTGCAATATAAATAATAATTACATTGTAGCTATTTTAGGAATTATATTTATTTTACAGGTAACTTTGTATTTATTTTAGCTAGTTAGAATAGTTATTAACTATTTAATAACTACCTAGCTAAAAGAAATACAAAATTACCTGTAAAATAAATCCTAACCTAAGTTACAATTAAACCTAACACTACACTATCATTAAATAAATTAAATAAATTAACTACAAATAACTATAATTCAATACAATTACATAAACTAACTAAAGTACAAAAAAAAAAAGCTAAGTTACAAAAAATAAAAAAATAGGTTACAAACATTTAAAAAAATATTACAACAATTTTAAGCTACTTACACCTAATCTAAGCCCCCTAATAAAATAACAAACCCCCCAAAATAAAAAAATGCCCTACCCTATTCTAAATTAAAAAAGTTCAAAGCTCTTTTACCTTACCAGCCCTTAAAAGGGCCATTTGTGGGGCATGCCCCAAAAAATTCAGCTCTTTTGCCTGTAAAAGAAAAATACAACCCCCCCAACATTAAAACCCACATACCCCTAATCTAACCCAAACCCCCCTTAAAATAACCTAACACTAATCCCCTGAAGAGCATCCTACCTTGAGCTGTCTTCACTCAGCTGAGCAGCGATGGAACCGAAGAAGAGACCCGGAGCGGCAGAAGTTATCCTCCAAGCGGCGCTGAAGAAATCTTCCATCCGATGAAGTGATCCTTCAAGCGGCGCTGAAGAAGTCTTCCATCCGGGCGATGTCATCTTCCAAGAGGCGCTGAAGAAGTCTTCTATCCGGGCGATGTCATCTTCCAAGCGTGGTCTTCAATCTTCATTCCGCCGACGCGGAACATCCTTCTTTCCCGACGGACTACCGACAAATGAAGGCTCCTTTAAGGGACGTCATCCAAGATGGATAGGGGTTAATAAATGTATTATAGGTGGCGACGGTGTAGGGGGGGCAGGATAGGGGTAAATAAATTGAATATAGGTTGCGGCGGGGTCAGGGAGCAGCGGTTTAGGGGTTAAACTATTTATTTAGTTGCGGTGAGGTGCGGGATCAGCAGGATAGGGGTTAATAACTTTATTATAGAGTGCGACGGTATAGGGGGGGGCAGGATAGGGGTTACTAGGTATAATGTAGGTGGCAGCGGTGTCCGGGAGCGGCGGTTTAGGGGTTAATACATTTATAAGAGTTGCGGCGGAGTCTAGTAGCGGCGGTTTAGGGGTTAGTAACTTTATTTAGTTGCGGGGGGCTCCGGGGGCACCGGTATAGGGGGTAGAACAGTGTAGTTAGTGTGAGTGCTTAGTGACAGGCTAGCAAGAAAGCTGTAAAAAAGCCGAAGAGCAGCGAGATTGGATGAGTGATAACTCTCACAGTCCGCTGCTTATCGCCCCGTACTTGGTGCGCGACTTTTTGACAGCTTTTTTGATAACTTAGGCAAATTTTTGCAGGTCCGCGGCGGCGATGTGAGGCGAGCTTAGGCGGGCGTATTGGGCCGGCAAAGACAGGTAAAATAGACGCGTTGATAACTACCCCCCAGTGTGTCTCTCAAAGGTGTGTTCCCTGTTGTCATATATGTGAAGGTGATGCATACATTAAAATAGAACTTACCAACAACATCGTAATTAAAAAACAAAAACAAAACAGAAATAAAAATATGTAGTAAAAAATTGTGATGTTTAATCACATTAAAAATTGTATTTTTTTTTAAAACAAAACAACATATTAAAACTGTGCAGGAAAGAGATGATTTAAGGTGTGCAGTAGAAATTGTAATAATACTAGATATGTGCGATTCGGTTCGGTCCGATTCGGAAATTCTGCAAATTCGGCGATTCGGATCTAACCAAATTTCCGAAATAAAATTCTGCCGAATTTTCCGAATCGAACCGAATTAGTTCGAATCGATTTGTAAATTCGGGATGGCCATTGGATTACACTACTATTGTACAGTATGTTAGGTTAACACCTAATATACAGTATAATACTAGTCTAATCCCACCTAACACTTACCGAAATGCCGAATTTCCGAACCGAATCAAATCGAACCGAATCCAGCCCAATTTCTTCGAATCCGAAACGAATCGATTCAGAATTTTCCGAATTCTAATCGATTCGAACCGAACTTCGAAAAATTCCTAATCGAACCGAACTGAATTTTTTCGCCATGTACATGTCTAAATAATACCATACTGCAGTGCACATGCAAAAAAAGCTTTAACAATTATTTTTATGATAACAAAATACTATTTTTCTTATTGTAAAATTAATTTTCCCACCTCTGACATTTCTACTCCAGGTCTGACGTATTCTATAAACATTCCCCCCCCTACAGATCTTGCTGTTTTTTACTTTTGATTGTGTCAAAATACGCAAAACACTTATTACCCTCACAGAAAAACACCTGCATACATAAATAGACACATGGGGGCAAAGATCAATATTTTAGGAGCTGCATATGAATTTATTAAATTATTATATAGTTTATAAAAGTGCCACAGGATCATATTTAGTTAAGGTGACAGGGTACCTTCTCTCTGCTGGGGGGGGGGGCTGCAAGCACTAGTGCAGAGGGCCATGTGTACACTCAATAGTAAACTACCACTAAAATGTTCAGTCAAGTAAAGTACTAAAATAATGCACTGCACTTTCATTATTTATTTGCTTGCTTTTCCTGTAATTTGTGCTGTTAAAAATGTTGATTTTCCTTCTCTCCCACCATTCTTACCAACATTTGCCAGCAGCTTTCTGGGACAGGGAAGTGAGGGGACTTTTGGGCACTGGCCATGACAGAAGGGACAGGCATTTTTTGGGACATGGGTCAGGGTGTAATGTGTGCAGGTGTGGGGACAGTCATAGGGGCCTATTTATGAAAGGTCTTGCGGACCTGATCCGACAGTGCGGATCAGGTCCACAAGACCTCGCTGAATGCGGAGAGCAATACGCTCTCCGTATTCAGCATTGCACCAAGAGCAACAAGAGCTGCTGGTGCAGCACCGCCCCCTGCATACTCACGGCCAATCAGCTGCCAGCAGGGGGTGACGATCAACCCGATCGTACTCGATTGGGTTGAATTCCGGCAATTCCTGTCCGCCTGCTCAGAGCAGACGGACAAGGTTATGGAGCAGCGGTCTCTGTGACCGCTGCTTCATAACTGCTGTTTCTGGCGAGTCTTCAGAAACACGGGCCCACAAGCTCCATTCGGAGCTTGATAAATGGGCCCCACAGTGTGTCCTGGCCAGCACTGGGACAGTCCCTAAAACAAGGACATTTGCTCTGACAAGAGAAGTTGCAGAGAGGTGAAAAGATCTCTTGACCTGTGACCATCCCATTGGATATTTGAGGTTTCTAAGGTCTGTCACATAGAGTGTGAAGTAAATATATCATGTTTAAAGCACATTAAAATCAAATCAATTGTGATTATAAAAAGGTTTTGCAACTCATCAAGGGAGCAGTTGAAGAATAACCCCTTTGAAATTCAAGGAAGAACCCATGTCCATTTGCTGTGGCCAGTCAGGAACAGATACAGATTACATTCCCAGTGGGGCTAGGAGAGATAAGCAATACAATGTTTATTTTCAATTATTCTCTTTGAGGGCACTATGATCAAAAACTTGCAGGCATGGAGAGAAATAACATAGACCTAATTTAGACCTTATAATGTAATGTAGGGGTCTTTGCTTCACATCCAGAACCCTGTGTAGTGAAATATTACAGTTCTTAAACTAAAATGTACACTTCAAAAATTATTTGAGGGACCTCTCTACTTTTGAGACTTCTTAGATCCTTTTGCTGGAGCAGAGATCTTTAGATCATCAGGCTCTACATTGGGATTTGGTATACAGAGTGATAAGATAAATAGCATGTGTGTGTACATAAAGTGATAAAATAATGAGAACTGATTTCCCTGCAAGCTCAGCCTATTATTTTTGTACATAAAAATGCCTAAAATAACAATTTCTGATATATTTTATACTCTGCTGCTGGTATAACTAGTTCTTAGAAACACATTAAAGGCAATTTAATTTTACAGTATACTGTGCCTTTAATGTCCCTTAATTGTTGAATATATATATATATATATATATATATATATATATATATATATATATATATATATATACTGAAATCCTCAATGTATTGAATAAAAAAAGAACTAGTTGACTGATTGGAGTTGTGTAATATGTTACATATATCATCTCGGCATCTGTCATATAAATTCAGATGTCATAATACAATAGAAACACATGACAGCTAATGAAGTCTCCTATCCTGTTTCTTTTAACAGAGCAAACTCTGTCTGCAGTACAGCAAAGATGTCATAGTGAAATAGAGCCAGAAAACCTCTTGGCTTCATTTCAGAGCTCCGCTGGCAGTTTACCAGTAGCCGAAAACCTTTTCTGAGTTCACACTTATTTTGCGATTAAAAGACGGATATTTCTGTAGTAACCTCTAGGAAATCCTTTTTCTTTATACACTATCTTTCTTCTTTTTCTGTTTTCTCTATGTTAGATTCCAAACATCAGTCTGCAAAAACAACCACCCCCCCCAAAAAAAACCCTCAGAAAACGATAGGTTTACACGGCACACATCTCTAGTGCAAATGATAGACACTTGATTTTTCAAGAACACTCTCTACCAGTGATTAATCTTTGGAGATCTCATCACAGCTGGAAAGAAAATTGCTCTTTTCTATACAATGGACTTTCCTAAAGCAGTTGGCTGCAAGCATTGCCGTCACAAAAAAGTTTCATAACAGCTAAGCAGGGCTATGCCGCAAAATATGTCCCTGCTACATCAGCTCCTTTATAATGCACGGATATTTAAAGGGACAATAAGATCAAAATATAATTCCTCATAAATTAACACATTAATCACTTAATTACTTAATTATTTAAATAATGACAACAAAACAGCATTACAAGATACACCAATTATCTATTTTGCTTGATTTTGCTGTAAAAAGCTTTGCACTTAAAGGGATAGCAAACACCTTGAGACCTTAAAGGGACATGAAACCCAAATGTTTTATTTTATGATTTAGAAAGAGCATACAATTTTAAACAACTTTCTAATTTACTTCTATTATATACTTTGCTTAATTCTCTTAATATACTTTGTTGAAAAGCATATCTAGATAGGCTCAGTAGCTGCTGATTGGTGGCTATGCATAGATGCCTTGTGTGATTGGCTCACCCATGTGCATTGCTATTTCTTCAACAAAGGATATATAAAGAAAGAAGCACATTAGATAATAGAAGTAAATTGGGATGTTGCTTAAAATTGTATTCTCTACTTGAATCATGAAATAAAAGTTTTGGGTTTAATGTCCCTTTAATATATAATGTTTAGTTATGTGTAATAAAAAATGTTGCAATATATCTGCAAAATTTATTTTGCACCCCTTTCATGTAATTTAGCTCTGAAAATAGAGCATTTTCTAATTCTCACAGCTTTAAATTAACCCATTGACTTCTCAAGGCTAACTCTGCTACATATATCTTCATATCTGGATTTATGAGATAACAACTGTTAAACAATGCATTTTCAACTAACTTTATGAATGTGGCTAGTCTTGATGTCTGTTGACTAAAGCCTGGGTTGGCTCCATCAAATAAAGCAAATGGTGGGTGGTGTTTTGTCTATTAAAAAAACAATTACGGTAAAGAAAATGCTAGATGTTTGAAAATGTTTAGCTTGGCTGATATGTTATTCTACGGTGAGACAGAAAATTTGTTCTAATTAATATGGTGGAAATTGCATGAACTAGCTTAATAAACTAGTGATTTATCTAGATTTCATCACAAGCCCATTTACAATTAGTCCTAATTGGCCACAATCAAGAGGTAAGATATGTAGCTCAGCTGTTACATGCAATTTGCAACATTTTGCAGCATACTTAGGTTACATCATTTGCTTTTTGGCCTTTCTAGGGAGGGTGGAACAAGCACAATTTTTACAGCAAAAGAATGCAAAATAATTAGTTAATTTATGGGGGAACTTTGATTTTGCCATAAGGGTTGCCCATTAAATAAAAAAGAGAGGATCATCCCCCCCAAACTCAGATTCAAAGACAAACACTCATACAAGGCTGTTGTAAAAAACAATGTAGCCTCATTTATTTTTAAACAAAAAGATTTAAGGCAAAGAAAAAATTCCAATAACGTAACAGGTAGCCAGAAACTGAATTCCTAATGTGTGTGTGTGTGTATATATATATATATATATATATATATATATATATATATATATATATATATATATATATATATATATATATATATATATATATATATATATATATATATATATATATATATATATAAATAAATAAAGTCATAGATAGGATTGCACAAACCACATTTTGAATAATGACACCAGTCATGACTGGGTCAACAAACTAGATGGCTTGGTTAACAAATACCGTAATGATTTAATTGCTTTCAATAATAAAAAGTTTAACAGTGTGGAAAATGATTACAGGGAAAGGCGGGTGTACAAGTGGTTATATGGTAAAGATGAGATACCGTTTAGACGCCGTAGAAATCTAAGATCCAAGAATACCTTAAGTATTGTGGATAGTAGCGGTGGGGATTCCTCTGAAAATGAAACAACAAAAGAAAAAGACAATGAAGGGCCCATTGAGAATAGCCAACTATCACAGCCTTTTTTAGGGGTAGCCACAAGGTCCACTCTGAAGCCTCCAATACAACATATGGCCAAAAAAGGCCAAGGAAATTTAAGACCCGCAGGGGAGGTTACAAATGCAAAGCAAAATCAAGTGAAAAAGAAATAGATATTGTATTCAACCTCAGCAGTAGATCACTTAGCGAGGCTGAGATATCTCTACTTAATCGTGGGCTATCTTTTGTCCCGACTCCCCACACTGATCCTTTTGAGAGATTGGTTGACATTCATAGGTTTCAGCGACAACTGAAACTGAGGGATCATTTCAGAGAACAGACATATACACCAGAATTACATAAAAAAAAAGTCTTCCTTTGAAGCACCAAACACTAACCCTTCCATTAGGAATTACACTAGGTTACTTACTCATAATTTCAATGATGAATCTCATACTGCCTCTTACCCGAATCTCAGTATTGCTGAAAGAAAAGCACTTACAGAGCTGAGCAACGATAGAACTGTCATTGTCCGCCCTGCAGATAAGGGCGGATCTATTGTTGTTCTGGATTACACTGACTATCGCAGTGAAGCCTTGAGACAATTGGCTGACTCTGATACTTATGTTAAATTGAGAGGCAATCCAACACTTATGTACAAAAAGGCAATTGACACCTTCCTACAATGCAGTCTGGAAGCTGGATTCATTACCGAAAAAGAACTATTGTTCTTAACCACGGAACACCCGATAGTCCCTGTACTATACTTACTGCCTAAAGTTCATAAAACTCTAGTGAACCCCCCAGGCAGACCAATTGTGTCTGCCCGGGGCTCGGTGTTAACCAACATTGCCATTTTTGTTGACTCTTTCCTACAGGATATTGTCAAGAACACCAGGGCTTACCTACAAGATTCACCCTGCCTGTTGAGGAGACTCGCAGACTTTGTGGACCTTAGACAGGATGATATCCTGGTCACCATGGACGTGGACAGCCTCTACACGGTGATCCCCCACACTGGGGGGGTTGAGGCAGTCAGGTCCATGGTGACAAATAACATCTACTACAGTGGTCCTCCTATTGAGTTCCTGTGTGAATTATTGTTGATTTGTCTGGAAAAGAACTATTTTAAATTTGAGGACTGTTACTATCTTCAGGTAGCTGGCACAGCCATGGAGTCGAATGTGGCACCCACTTACGCAAATATTTACATGTCATGGTATGAACAGGAGCTCATGAAGCCTTTTGAACATCCACAGGTGACTTTTTACACCCGCTACATCGATGATGTTCTCCTTATTTGGAGAGGTGACGAAATGTCTTTGCGTGAGTGGGTGTCACATTTGAACCTCATGGCCAGCCCTATTCGTTTTAAGCTTGAATTCAGTACAGACAATGTCAATTTTCTGGACCTCAATTTGTTCAAGGTGAATGACGCTGGCAGATGGCGTTTTGGTACTAAATTGTACTCTAAGCCCACTGATCGCAATTCTTTGTTGCACACCAGTAGTTTTCACCCGGGACACCAGAAAAAGGGTATTCTCACCTCCCAACTCACTAGGGCGATGAGAAACAACAGTGAGACACACTCACAAGTTATCCAAGTAAAAGAAATGGGCATTAAACTGCACAAAAGGGGTTATCCCATGACAGACATCTGCGAAATACAGGATAAACTGCTATGCACTGACACTTTACGAGACACCAGGGCTCCTAAAAAGGATGAGCCTGAACAACTGAATTTAATCACTACGTACACACCAGGCTGTGAACATTTATCTAATGCAGCACGCCGCCACTGGCCAGTGGTGGGCACGGATCCCACGTTACCCTTTCAGAAGATGACCGCTCCAAGGGTGGTCTACCGCAGAGCAAGGAACCTGAGGGACATCCTGGTTAAAGCTGATCCTGTGAATCACTATAAAAAGGAAACATGGCTCAAGTCATCCAAGAGAGGTTGCTTCCCCTGTGGGAGTTGTTCAACATGTAACAGTATGTGCAAAGGGGATACTTTCCAACACCCTCACAAAAACCAACGGTTTAAAATAAACCATCGTCTCAGTTGTACCAGCACCTTTGTGATCTATATGCTATCTTGTCCATGTTCACTTATCTATATAGGAAAAACAATAACTTCCTTCCGCGACAGGATGGCAAATCATCGCCACGCCATTCGTGAAGCCCTGAAAGATGGTGACTCGGATCAACCGGTGGCACGCCATTGTGCAAAATTCAAACACCCGGTGTCAAGCATTAGATCAATGTTGATTGATCACATCCCACCAAACCCAAGAGGTGGTGACAGAGGAAAAAAACTACTCCAATGTGAGAGCAGGTGGATACATAAATTGGGAACTATGACCCCAAAGGGACTTAATACCACCTTGGATTTTAGCCCTTTTTATTAATGCTCATGCTACAGACCATATAAGTGTATATGTATATATATATATATATATATATATATATATATATATATATATATATATATATATATATATATATATATATATATATATATAAATATAAATAAATAAATATATATATATATATATATATATATATATATAAATATATATATAGTAGTAAACGATTTCCAGTTCAGCCCACCAATGGTCAACATGCCTGGGTGCAATGATGTATTGTAAAATAGAAAACAAGAGAATGCACTCTCAGGACTTTTTGCAAAAGAAACCAATTTAATGGAACGTTTTCGGGGTTCACAACCCCTTCATCAGCATGCAAAACAAACAAAATTCAACTCATTTATAGTGTTACATATCAATTACATCACATCAACCTGAGTGTCTCCAAATGAAAAGTGCGCCAATTTTTTTCAGTGTTACCCGAAACCGGAAGTTGTATTGCCTCACTTCCGGTTTACGGATTAGATCAACAAACATAAAATTAATATAAAATTATACACTCTACAATTTTAAACATATTAGGGTGACATACTAATGTAGAGACTTGTTATAACAAAAATGTGCCACATTATCATAAGTGCCTATAAAATTTTGTGATGAATATGCGGTGTTAAATGTTACTGCGTCCAGTCAGCATGGAGACAGTCACCATGGTGATCATATACAATCCGGTTTACCCGAAAGTGTCACAGCTTATGTGGAATTTATAATTACGTGCCAGCTGTATGGGACCACAATTTTCAAACTGTATACGATCATATCGCATATTGAAAATAATCATTAAAAATTTAAAATTTAAAAAATTGGACCATATAACAGTACAGGTGATTAGAGTGGCAAATTGTAAATGAGACGCAAATACAATGTTGCAGATATGGGTGCTGTGTCTTACAATGTATCACCAGTATATTAAAGCAAGATGACGTTTAGCATGTGTGCTGCTACAATGTATGTGCAAACAAATAGATATATCGAATGGGAACAGTATAAGGAAAAGGAATATATACAATATATGTATTATTGTAGGGCTGTGCTGTTATAACACTGGGGCACCCTTTTTATATGCATTCGATTTGGCCATTAAAGGATTGTAGCTTACATCGGCCACATGTAAATGTAAATGGCTATGCACAAGATCATGTAAGGAAAAAAAACCCTATTTTCAAATTCTATCCTCAAACATAATTGTAAAACAAACGAGGATCTGCAAAAAGAGGTAGTTATGGTAATGGTCAAAAGGACATATAGCTCATTTGGATACTGTCCACCTTTGGGATTTGTCCAAGTGGGTGAAATAATTTTTTATGTCCATTTTTAAGACTGGTGGTGCATATTAAAGCAGTGGGTAATGGCTCCCAGCGGACCAGGCTTCCACGGAGAAGGTGGAGTCAGATGTCCCCCCCTAAACCATGCCGTTAGGCGCACAACACCTTCCCCTACATCTAGGGGAGAGTGGAATGTGTGCCAAAACGGAGCCACAATGTCCACCTGGCATACCCCAAGTATGTAGCACCCCAGTTCTTGGTCACATAATGCTTTTAAAGTCCGGCATAGTGTTCAGGCCACCTGGCTGTATTGTGCCTAATCTGAACATCCACTGGGCCTCTCGTTTCAAGAGTTGCTTGTTCCGGTCGCCCCCCCGATCCAGTGGGGGTATGTGGTCTATTAGGATATAGCGGATGGAGGACACTGAGTGTGCCTTCTTAGCGCAATGTCGCGCCACTGGCTGTTCAGAGTCACCGTTTTTAAGTGCTGTCCTTATGGCGTGGCGGTGATTGGCCATACGCTCACAAAGTGTGCCAGAGGTCTTCCCTATGTAGAAGCAAGAACATGGACAAAACAATAAGTATATAACGTGAGTGGTGGTACACGTTATGGAGTGTCGAATAGAAAATGTTCGATTGGTGTGTGGGTGATGGAAAACTTTAGTACCCACTAGGCCATTGCACGTTGTGCAGCCCAAACAGCGGTAGGAGCCTTTTATATTCCTTTTCTTTATAGTCGAATAACTTTGTTTGGGATCCGTTTTCACCAGAAGATCTTTGAGATTGGTTCCCCTCTTAAACCCAACCATAGGTCGTAGATTCTGAGTAAATGTGAGTTTTGGGTCCGAAGACATAATTGGCCAGTGCTGTCGGAGGATCTGGCCAATATTTTTTGTCTCTGGAGTAAAAGTGGTAGACATAATGAGCTTGTCACTAGCATCCCTTTTGGGTTTGGGAATAATCAATTCCGTCTGTGTTAGCATTGAAACAGATTCAATGGCGTCCTGTATTATCGGGATCTTGTAGCCCCTTTTCCTTATACTGTTCCCATTCAATATATCTATTTGTTTGCACATACATTGTAGCAGCACACATGCTAAACGTCATCTTGCTTTAATATACTGGTGATACATTGTAAGACACAGCACCCATATCTGCAACATTGTATTTGCGTCTCATTTACAATTTGCCACTCTAATCACCTGTACTGTTATATGGTCCAATTTTTTAAATTTTAAATTTTTAATGATTATTTTCAATATGCGATATGATCGTATACAGTTTGAAAATTGTGGTCCCATACAGCTGGCACATAATTATAAATTCCACATAAGCTGTGACACTTTCGGGTAAACCGGATTGTATATGATCACCATGGTGACTGTCTCCATGCCGACTGGACGCAGTAACATTTAACACCGCATATTCATCACAAAATTTTATAGGCACTTATGATAATGTGGCACATTTTTGTTATAACAAGTCTCTACATTAGTATGTCACCCTAATATGTTTAAAATTGTAGAGTGTATAATTTTATATTAATTTTATGTTTGTTGATCTAATCCGTAAACCGGAAGTGAGGCAATACAACTTCCGGTTTCGGGTAACACTGTGGAACGCAAGATGCGTTCCAAATTCAAAAAAAATTGGCGCACTTTTCATTTGGAGACACTCAGGTTGATGTGATGTAATTGATATGTAACACTATAAATGAGTTGAATTTTGTTTGTTTTGCATGCTGATGAAGGGGTTGTGAACCCCGAAAACGTTCCATTAAATTGGTTTCTTTTGCAAAAAGTCCTGAGAGTGCATTCTCTTGTTTTCTATAAATATATATATATATATATATATATATATATATATATATATATCCCTATGGTGGGGTTAACTGCCTGTGACTCTGGGGACAGCACATCTTCCTGTGAATGCCAGTGAGCACCCAGGGCTGAGCATGTTGCAGGGTCATAGGATGTGTACTCGGTTCAGTCTGAGAGTGCAGTCTCCTTCCGTGTTATATATATATATATATATATATATACACACAAGCACACGCAGGTCAGGGCTCCATTGATGGCTAATTTTGTGAGACACCTGCTGAGCCTCACATACAAAATAAGTACACCAGATGTCCTCTGAAGCTTGTTTCAGCAGGCAGTATCATGCCCCTCCCATTAGTTTGGCCCTACTCCATCCACACCCTGGCAAAAAAAAAATTGGGCCCTGACACTACCTGCTAGAATGAGAACACAAAAAAAATCCCACCACAGTAGGGACCAAGAGAATGCTAAATGTTAAATTACCTAACTCCTTGCCTAACCATAACCATAAGCCTAGCTCAACCCTAAATGTGACCATTACCTATGGGCCTTTCTCTAAAGATTGCACTAACCATAAATATAACTTCTGCTTAAGAGGGATATAAAACCCAAAATGTAATGCCTTGGAGCCAGCCCATTTCTTGAGCACTATAAGGCAGCAGTTTTGTAAAATCCATTTGCAAGAGCACTAGATGGCAGCACTATTTCCTCCCATGTAGCGCTCCAGACACCTACCTAGATATAACTTCTACAAAGAATACAATGGGAACAAAGCAAATTTGATAATAGAAAGCTAATTCAAAAGACATATAGAGGAGAAGCGCAAACCAGGTTAACACTTTAATACAGATATATAGATACAAACACACGTAGTAACTTACATATAAAATTAGACAAGTCCGGTATAGACAGTTGTGGGCCCTGCACCCCTTTGCGGGCTGTATTCCGGCTCCTCTACTCAGATGTTCAGGTGCTTAGTTTGGTTGTTAGTCCTGTAAGAGCCGCTTGAAAGTTCGGCGTCTGACGTCACCAAGGAGGAGGGAACTGGAGAGTCCTCCAGCAAGCAACGGCAACACAGTCCGGATTAGGGTCAGAATACCCGTATCAGAAGGCTCCTTAGCTTAACCACCCTACGCGTTTCGTCTGGATCCCGGCCAGACTTTCTCAAGGGAATTTTTCAGATTCAAGTGAGCAGCTGAATGCTGCCGTAGAGTCCTTGTGCTATTTATATTCACACCGCTCATTTAAAAAGTTAACTCTTATGGTACCCGCTCATAACATATGCCACATCGGGTACTTAATACCAATATAATGGACAAATAAAAATAAAAATTAACATTCAAATATCACAATTCATGCTGGCAATAATAATAACAATTCAATGATGAATACAAAGGAAACAAAAATATAATACCCAATTATTTTATTATAACATTTAATAAAACATATAGATGAATATATATCAAAGGACATATTGGATACATTTAAAAAATTAAAAAATCAAAATTAAAAAATTATTAAATTATTATTAGATTATTAAATTTAGATACACATAGGGGTATGCATATACATAACCACATACCTACATGTACATACATACACGTGCACATGCATATCTTGCACACAGACACACACACACACATGCACACATGCATACATATACACACACATATAAACACACATACACACCCACATATATATAACCATATATATACACACACATACACATGCACTCACACATAGCCATATTCATGCACAAACATACATACATGCAAACATATATATAAAAGAGAACACCCACATACACTCATGTTACACATACACACATATGCATAGATCCTTTAGAAACATATAAAGATAAATGTTAAAATTCCTGGTTAAGATACACAATTGAACACTACATATACGCTGCTAGGTCTAAATCAACATTAAGCCCATTGGATTGTAGACTTCCTATCTTGTAGATCCAATAAGTTTCTTGTTGTCTAAGGCTTAGTAATCTATTGTGTATATTGGGAGCTACCCAATCAATTACTTTTTGATAATAGAAGTAAATTGTAAACTTTTTACAAAAGGTGTGCTCTGTCTGAATCACAAAATAAAAAAAAATGGGTTTCAAATCCCTTTAACCCTATCCCTAAATCAAACTCCATCCCAAGCAATCAAACAACCATTATGCAGACGCTATTTATGAGAATGGTCAGACTAAGAACTATATATTGTTGTTTATTGCATGAGCTTTGCAATTATACTTGTTTATCTCTGTATTAATACTTAAAGTATCATAGCCTAAAAAAATATCCTTTTATTTTTTGTTCTCTTTCCCATCTAAATAAAACATTTGACTTCATGTAGCTAATTTATAGCTTTATAAATAATAGCAATGAGAAGTTGGAGGGGGGTATCGGATATTTGAAAAAACATAGATCATTTTCAATACTCACATTTGCTAAGAAGGGGGTAATTTATTCTATCATAAATTTGCTTGAGTGAATGTAAAAGAAAATAAGAAAGACTTCTAAGCACAGGAAAGAAAAGTTTGCTCCTACGCGCTACAATATTTTGTTTGTTCAGGTATAAATTTCTGAGGATCAGTTAGAGTATAAGAAATTTTGAACCTTACAAGAAAAGTAAAGTCCAGCATTTCCTATCATTTTAAATATATAATGTTGATACAATGGAGAAAAATATTTAAATTACTTAAAAACCAAAAATAATATATTTATAAATGTTTAGATGTGTGCATATGTATTTATGAATTTTAATGTGTATATATCTAGTTACAGACATATATACACATGTAAATACATATGTATACATATATAGACACATATATAAGTGCGTTGGATCCCTTTTCAGTCAATAAGATGAAAACATGTAAAATCATATTTATGCAATATTTATAATTAATAAGTGTTTAATATATATTTACTGTAAATATTTCACATTCTAGCGTTCTTCACAAAGAAAAATATGTTCTAAGCATTTATAAAGAGATATTCCTATATATATCTTTATATATCTATATATAATCATCTACAGTATGTATAGTTATAGATATATATTGTACCAAAATACCATTAGATATATATGTAGAAATATGTATTTATGAAAAAATAGAACATTTTCTGCTATGTGAAGAACATTGGAATGTGAAATATTAATATTTTCATGTTGGGTTAGTGCACTTGAGAAAATGCAATCAGGTTTGCACGTGAGTAGAGTGTTTGTTTTTTCTCCCCAACTATTCCTGCTCTATTGAAGTTAATAGGAGAATATGTTAACGTAGTTGCAATATTCTAACTTCTGCTTTTTGCTTGGGTTGGGCTAGTGCGCAAGTGAAAACTTTTTACTTTCAACTTATAATACAAGCGTTGCCTGATGCGCACAAAAAAACCTTCTAGCAGAGTTAGAGCGGGAGCGATAAATAGCGCTCCACTCATAATCTTCCCCAATCAATATGGGTGAAACAGACCCTTGGTAATTAAATTTTGAAGGAAGTATTTTTTTATTAAAGGAATATTCTAGAGTAAAAATCAAATCCTCTTTTTTTTTTTTAAAGAAACATTTTACTATATGTTTATCTTTCTCTTAAAGGGTTATAAACATAGTCATAGTTTCACTCGTGAATCACCTGTTTTATGCTCCAGATAAGGATATGACAAGTGATTATAACATTTATATGTATGCTTGCTACTGATTGGCTTATTAGTGGTTCAGGAGCAGAACATTGACGATATATTTGACCTCTTTGCTTGGTGTTAAACACAAAGTAAAAGAAACAAATTTGTTCACAAATAAAATCATCTAACAAAATAAACACAGAATGTCCTTTTTACAATATATACTATATGGCCAAAAGTATGTGCAAACCCCTACTAAATTTTGAGTTAAGGTTTTTGAGCCAAACCAATTGCTAACAGGTGCATAAATCCAGCATAGCCATGAAATCTCCATGTACAATCATTTGTAGTACAATCTAGGAGTGACAACAGCCCAACCACAAAGTGGTAGACCACGCAAATTTACAGATTGGGCACAAAATCCCACAGAAAACTCCATAATCTTGTGGAAATCCTTCTGGAAGTGTTGTGGTTGTTATATCAACAAGAAGTTGTGTATGTGGGGGGGGGGGGGGGACTCTATATTCATATCAAAGTTCATATAGGTGTGAGGATCAGGTGTTCCCATATAGTGTATTTGTACTAAATAATAACAAATACAATTTCTAGAACTTAAATCACTATTACTTTATAAAGGAAGCTTTTATTTTTTGGACTCAAAGCACTGTATCTTCCTTTGAATGTGCTCAATACAATCAGTGTAAGAGTATGGGCTACATTTCTTAATGTCCAGGAGGACAAGGCTGCCAGCCAGGAAACCTGTCTGCCCATGATCAGCAGGCGCCACCACTACTATTCTGAAGAGAGCTGCAGACACAGGAGGAAATACAATAACATGGTGTATAGTAACTGTTCTATTGTAGATGTGCTCAGCAGTTTAGTGACTCTTTAATACTCCATAATAAATGTATGAGAATGTGTAATGGTTCTGTGGATCTTTATGTAAGGTTCTTATATAATGTGCCTTACTAGAATAGTTTTAAACAAACATTACAATCTTTGCTATACATATCTACTACCTGGTCTGCAAAAAAAATGCTTAAAGGCACACTCAAGTCAAAATTAAACTTTCATGATTCAAATAGAGGATGCTCCTTTTATATGAACACTTTTTGAGTCAGCAGTTCCTACTAAGCATGTGCAAGAATTCACAGAATATACATATACAGTATGTATTTGTGATTGGCTGATGGCTCTCACATGATACAGGGGGAGTGGAAATTTTTCAGAAAAAAATCTAATATTCACTTGAAGTTCAGACTAAGTGCTATTTCATTGTCTAGTTATCTTGCATGTGTTGATTATGCAAATTGACTGTATTTATTGGTCCTTTAAAGAGTAGAAAATCCATAGAACAAACGCTCAGTTGGGAAAGCTGAATTAAAAAATCTGTTTTGAATAAACATAAACACACTAAAAGACCAGGGATTAACAAAACTAGCTGTGAAATAGACAGACAGGGTGGGCCAGCGCTCCCTTATTCCCAAAGCCTTCAACATCAGTCTCACAACTTCCCGTGAATTTAGGATTAAACATCAGACACCCAATTGCTGTTTCTACTCGGCTGAAACATGGAACTGGTCTGTGGGTTGCCTGGTAGCTGTAAGTAATATGAGAAAAGACATTACGCTGTTGGTGCCAAAGCTTTGAACAAAATTACTTCCTCTAACACAACCACCTTAATTATGTGCTGGGGAACATAAAACAGGTCACACAATTTGTACAGGGAAATCATAACTCTATCAGTCCAAGACAGGTAGTGGCAATGATATATGAATGAAGTGTCATAATTATTTTTTTAGTAAATAGATCAGGTTTCCTTAATAGGTACGATCTCAGAGTACTAATTAGGTTTTTGTAGTGAAATGTCACCATCTACTCCTAACAAAAGCATTTTCTGCACAGTAGGTTTTTTTCAGGAGTCTGGCTATTTAAGCAGATGTTCTTATGTAAAAGCTGATGGGATTAAATTCTGTTGAACATAACTCCGCTTTGCTAACTGCCTCTTGTCTTCACCTTATGGCTAAGTATATGATGGGCTTAGCGACTCCTGGGACTTTTTCTGGTGGACAAATGAAAAGAGGGTAAAGAGTGAAAAAAAGGAAAAATTACATTTGTGTCTGAATTATGTCCCAAATGAAAAGTTAAAAGAACACAAAATGAATTTTCCTCAAAATATTCAAAGGGATATGAAAGCCAAGGTTACATTTTCATACTTATGTGCACGGGCATTACACGTTGACAGCAATGCGTTGCATTGCTGGGAAGCATTGTGTTCACAAGAACGTTCTTCCATAGGCTCCAATTAAGGCCTTGTTCCTAGCACCTAGAACCTAGCACAGCAAAGTAGTGCAGCATAGTGTAAATATATATGTATATGACTCCTTGACCAGACGTGGACTGCTTGCTCAGTGTGCTTAGAGGAATATGGCTACACCTCACTGACGAGGCCCAATGAAGGCCGAAACAATTGTCTGGGGTTGCTGTGTTCCTTGTTCAGAGAGGAATTGCCTGGTATTTCAGAGCTTGACTGACCGTAATAGGCAGGATCAGACTGATATACTACAGGAAAGTTCTACTCTGTAAAAGGCATTACTGGGCTAAAAAAAAAATGCACCCAGGTTGTAAATCGCCATAGAACAGGCTAACAATGGTGTTGAGCTAGTTGTTCGTTCCTGTGAGTGCACTTTTCTCTGTGTATATGTATATGACTATATATATTAATACATAAATATATATGTATATAAGCATATACATATATATTTACAGGGAACACACAGTTCCCATAGACTGCAATGTAAAGGCACTTTTCAGTGATATTTTTGTTCTAACACCCCCCACCTGCTCCCTTTAGACCCTAAAAGATGCGTCTATCTTTATTTTTTAATAAAATATATCACACCTTCTTTTTTTCTGACTTTAGCTCCCAAAAAATGCTAAGTGCAGTTATCATTTTTTTGTTTTTAAATCCTACACTTTTTTTAAAAAGGGATATTATACACTCATTTTTTTTCTTTGCATAAATGTTTTGTATATGATCTACTGATGTAGCCCATAAAGTTTTTTTTTTTTAAATGTATAGTTTTGCCTATTTTTAAATAACATTGCTCTGATTGCTCTGATTTTCAGACTCCTAACCAAGCCCCAAAGTTTTATGAGAATACCGTCAGCTACCTACTCCAGTTTGCTCCTGTTTGTGTAAAGGGTCTTTTCATATGCAAAAGAAGGGGGAGTGTCTTATTTCCCACTTGCAGTGGGCTTTCCAACTACCTTTTCAACAAAGCCAAACTGAGAGCATTTAAGTAAGTTTTTAAAGTTTTATACTGGATTTTTATATCAGTATCCGTGCATCTTATTCTTTATAGTAGTGAGCTATTACATGCAGTTATATGAAAATTGGTGTATACTGTCCCTTTAAGTTTGGGGGAATTTGGGGGAAATTTATAAAATTAACCAGAGATTTGATCTCTGGTTAAATTTATAAGTGCTAATGGCTGGTTATATATCGTGCGCCCGCAAACAGGCAGAGAAAAATTAGCGCTCCACTTGTAATCTAGCCCTTATTCTCTTGGTAGTCTCAGGAGCATTAATGCATTATTGGGAGCTAACTGGTGATTGGTAACTATGCACATATGCCTCTTTTGATTGGCTCACCAGATATGTTCATCTAGGTCCCAGTAGTGCACTACTGCTCTGCAGCTGACTTTAATTATGTGTTTAAATCACAGTTATATGCAAGCAATAGTGCAATACACATTAGTTCATGTTCTTTTTGCACTTTTATGTTAAATTATGTGCAGAAAAAAGAAAACTACTTTGCAATACACTTTCATTATTATTTATCTTAACTCCTAATCTGGAAACTGGATCTTTTCCAATTCTTGTGAGCAGGTTGAAATTCATAATAACTTCACATTGAATCTCTGCACCTGAGAAGCAGCCTTGGGTCTCTAGTTAACAAGCTCCGTAAAGAGCTTAATGGCTTCTGTTTCTGGCGAGTCTTCAGACTCGCCAGAAACAGCAGTTACGAAGCAGCGGTCACAAAGACCGCTGCTCCATAACCTGTATGCCTGCTCTGAGCAGGCGGACAGTCATCGGCGGAAATCAACCCGATCGAGTACGATCGGGTTGATTGACACCCCCCTGCTGGCGGCCTATTGGCTGCGAGTCTGTAGGGGGCGGCGTTGCACCAGCAGCTCTTGTGAGCTGCTGGTGCAATGCTGAATACGGAGAGCGTATTGCGCGCCGTATTCAGCGAGGTCTGGTGGACCTGATCCGCAGTGTCGGATCAGGTCCGCTAGACCTTAATAACTAGAGGCCTTGGTCTTCTGTAGTAGTGTCTGTGTACATACATCAGTATGGTCCTTAACCCCTTAATGACAGCAAATGTACCCTGTATATGCCGGCTGTCTGCTACGCATCTAGTGAGGAATGCAGAAATAGAAATATTGTAACTGTTTTAAAATCATTTAATTTTGTTACTTTCTTAGCACGATAAAAAAAAAAATTCAGAGCACTAATAAACAACATTAAAAACCCTGGTGGGAATGTTTATCTTCCTTGATTATGGACAGTTAAAGGGATATGAAACAATTTTTTTACGTTCATGATTCAGACAGGGCATGCAATTTTAAGCAACTTTCTAATTTATTCCTATTATCAACCTTTCTTAATTCTCTTGGTATCTTTATTTGAAAAAGCAGAAATGTAAGTTTAGGAGTCAGCTTATTTTTGGTTCAGAACCTGGACAGCTCTTGCTTATTGGTGGCTAAATGTAAACACAAATGTAAACACATCAGCAAGCGTAATTTAGGTGTTGGACAGCAAATGGGCCGACTTCTAAGCTTACATTACTGCTTTTTTCAAATAAAGATTCCAAGAGAATAAAGAAACATTGATAATAGGAGTAAATTATAAAGTTTCTTAAAACTGCATGCTCTATCTGAATCATGAAAGAAAAAAAATGTGTTTCATATCCCTTTAAGTTTATCTACTGCTCTATGTAATCACTTTGTAAAATATATGCAGATCAGGCAAAGGGCAGTATTTTGCAGTAATTTGATTTCTTGTCTCTCTAGAAAGCAAAGTACATGAAACATTTTCAAAAGATTTCATAAGCATTTTACAGCTGAAGAAACCAAAATAAATAACAACTGTAGTTAAAGTAATTTTATTTTAATTAAATTAATAATTGGTTAATCCCAATAAATGTCCGAGATTGTGACCTCATTCTCATTTCCTTACTTAGCTCTATGTTCTGAAAAGCATAGGACCACCCAAACCTTAGTGAAGAATGTCTAAAGCCAATCTAGAGCACCTATACTTCATCATTAGACTGTACATAGAATGTACATAAAGAGCAAATGAAATAAGGGATCATATTAACAGGACACTAAGGTCACAATTAAACTTTCATGATATAGATTGAGCATGAAGTTTTAGGAAACTTTAGAATTTACTTCCATTATCAATTTGTGCACAGAAATTTTATATGCACACTTTCTAGGGTACCTTCTCCTACTGAGCATGTGCAAGAGTTTATTATGTTTATACATATATCAGTCTGTGATTGGCTAATGTCTTTAACATGATACGGGGGGGGGGGGGGCAACGAAATGAAAAGAAACTAAAATTTGTCATAAAAAAGGTGTTATTGCCTTGTGTTTTCATTATGTATTTTTTAAATATGCGATTATATATATATTCCAATCCTTTAAGGTAGAAGTTAAAGGAACAGTCAAATCTGAATAAACTTTCATGATTTAAATAGGGCATGTCATTTTAAACAACTTTCCAATTTACTTTTATCACCAATTTTGCTTTGTTCTCTTGGTATTCTTAGTTGAAAGCAAAATCTAGGTAGTCTCATATGCTAATTTCTTAGACCTTGAAGGCCGCCTCTAATCTGAATGTATTTTGAAAGTTTTTCACCACTTGAGGACGTTAGTTCATGTGTGTCATATAAATAATATTGAGCTCATGCACGTGAAGTTACCTAGGAGTCAGCACTGATTGGCTAAAATGCAAGTCTGTCAAAAGAACTAAAATATGGGGGCAGTTTGCAGAGGCATAGATACAAGGTAATCACAGAGGTAAAATGTGTATTATTATAACTGTGTTAGTTATGCAAAACTGGGGAATGGGTAATAAAGGGATTATCTATCATTTTAAACAACAAAAATTATGGTGTTGACTGTCCCTTTAAACTCTTTTGTCACATATGCAGTGCTTTCCATAATTATTTTTTCATAAACAATAGGGGCTTGCATTTTTTTAAGTTTCAATCTGCCATCTTGTCTGCAATTGCTATTTAAAATTAGCTCACACTACAAAAGTTATACATCTGCTTAGAACTCCATTGGGGGAAATAGGGCCAATACCTTCGCACTCACACAAAAAGTATCTATATTTGTTTTTATATATGTTTTATTCCATTGATTCTTCAGCAGAGCACCCAGCAATAACAATTACATATAACTGTAGCATACAAGGGATTTTTTTTCTTTTTTTTCTTCCTATTTTCATAATGCAGATCTATTGGTAAAATAAATAAATTACAAATTAGAAATGTTCACAGTTTGCATGCAAAGATACACTAAATACAAACTTTTACAAGGTTTTTGCATAAAAAAGGATCGGCTAGATTACGAGTTTTGCGTTAGAGGCTGTGCGGTGCTAACGAGCAGTTTATGCTGACCGCTCACTTACAGACAGCGCTGGTATTACAAGTTTTTACAAACCAGACAAGAAGTGAGCGTTGAGCAAAATTTTGCTCATTATCGCACTCCAATACCAGCGCTGCTTACGTTAGCGGTGAGCTGGTGTAACGTGCTCGTGTTCGATTTCCCAATAAAAATCAACGGGGAGAGCCGGCTGAAAAAAAGCAACGTAAAACTCAGTAACGCAGCCCCATTGATTCCTATGGGGAAATACATTTTATGTCTACACCTAACACCCTAACACGAACCCGAGTCTAAACACCCCTAATCTTACACTTATTAACCCTAATCTGCCACCCCCGACATCGCTGACACCTTCATTATATTATTAACCCCAAATCTGCCGCTCCAGACACCGCCGCCACCTACATTATATGTATTAACCGCTAATCTGCTGCCCCCAACATCGCCGAACCCAACATTATATTTATTAACCCCTACTCTGCTGCCCCCAATGTCGCCGCCTCCTACCTTTACTTATTAACCCCTAATCTGCCGTCCCCAACATTGCCGCCACTATAACATATTAACCCCTAAACCACCGCACTCCCGCCTCGCAAACATTAGTTAAATATTATTAACCCCTAATCTGCCGCCCCCAACGTCGCCGCCACTATAATAAACAACCATATTAATCCCTAAACCGCCGCACTCCCGCCTCGCAAACATTAGTTAACTATTATTAACCCCTAATCTGCTGGCCCTAACATTGCCGCCACCTACCTACATTTATTAACCCCTAATCTTCTGCCCCCAACGTCGCCGCCACTATACTAAATGTATTAACCCCTAAATCTAAGTCTAACCCTAACACCCCCTAACTTAAATATAATTAAAAAAAATCTAAATAAAAATTCCTATCATTAACTAAATTATTCCTATTTAAAACTAAATACTTACCTATAAAATAAGCCCTAAGCTAGCTACAATATAACTAATAGTTACATTGTATCTAGCTTAGGGTTTATTTTTATTTTACAGGCAAGTTTGTATTTATTTTAACTAGGTAACTGTTCCAATCAGCCAATAGAATGCAAGCTCAATCCTATTGCCCATCTGGAGGACCACTTTGCCCGGTTTGGATGAAATACTTACCTATAAAATAAGCCCTAAGCTAGCTACAATATAACTAATAGTTACATTGTATCTATCTTAGGGTTTATTTTTATTTTACAGGCAAGTTTGTATTTATTTTAACTAGGTAACTGTTCCAATCAGCCAATAGAATGCAAGCTCAATCCTATTGCTCATCTGGAGGACCACTTTGCCCGGTTTGGATGAAGACTTCTCCAAGGGGTTAGTGTTAGGATTTTTTAAGGGGGTATTGGGTTGGTTTTAGAGTAGGGTTGGTTGTGTGGGTGGTGACTTTTAATGTTGGGGGGATTTGTAATTTTTTTTACAGGTTACAGGGCTATTTGTAATTTAGTGTATGGTAGGGATTTTTTTATTTTGGGGGGGCTTTTTTATTTTGTTAGGGGGATTAGATTAGGAGTAATTAGTTTAAAAATCTTGTAATTTGTTTATTATTTTCTGCAATTTAGTGGGGTTTTTTGTACTTTAGATAATTTTATTTAATTGTATTTAATTTAGGGAATTAAAGGGACATGAAACCCAAATTTTCTCTTTCATGATTTAGAAAGAGCATGCAATATTAAACAACTTTCTAATTTACTTCTATTATCTAATATGTTTTATTCTCTTAATATTCTTTGCTGAAAAGCATATCTAGATAGGCTCAGTAGCTGCTGATTGGTTGCTGCCCATAGAAGCTTCATGTGATTGGCTCACCCATGTGCATTGCTTTTTCTTCAACTAAGGATATCTAAAAAATGAAGCAAAATAAATAAAATAATTAAATTGGATTGTTGTTTAAATCTGTATTATCTATCTGAATCATGAAAGCATTTTTTGGGGTTTAGTGTCCCTTTAATTTAATTATAGTGTAGTGTTAGGTGTAATTGTAACTTAGGTTAGGTTTTATTTTACAGGTAACTTTGTATTTATTTTAGTTAGGTAGTTATTAAATAGTTAATAACCATTCTACCTAGTTAAAATAAATACAAACTTGCCTGTAAAATAAAAATAAACCCTAAGCTAGATACAATGTAACTATTAGTTATATTGTAGCTAGCTTAGGGTTTATTTTATAGGTAAGTATTTAGTTTTAAATAGGAATTATTTAGTTAATGATAGGAATATTTATTTAGATTTATTTTAATTATATTTAAATTAGGGGGTGTTAGGGTTAGACTTAGATTTAGGGGTTAACAACTTTAGTGGAGGCGACGTTGGGGGCGGCAGATTAGGGGTTAATAAATGTAGGTAGGTGTCGGCGATGTTAGGGACGTCAGATTAGGGGTTAATAATATTTAACTAATGTTTGCGAGGCGGGAGTGCGGCAGCTTAGGGGTTAATAAGTTTATTATAGTGGCGGCGATGTCCGGTTCGGCAGATTAGGGGTTAAAAATTTTATTTTAGTGTTTGCGATGCGGGAGGGCCTCGGCTTAGGGGTTAATAGGTAGTTTATGGGTGTTAGTGTACTTTTTAGCACTTTAGTTAAGAGTTTTATGCTTCAGCGTTGTAGTTTAAAACTCTTAACTACTGACTTTAAAATGCGGTACCAGTGTTGACAGGAGAGGGCCTACCACAAACACACTATACTCCTCATATAAAACAAGGACATATTTAATTTTTAAAGTGTGCACATTCTTTTCAAAAGGGATTGTATATTTGTGAATAATAGGGTCCTTTTTAGTTCCCATAGCCATCAGTATGACAATCACTTACTACTTAGAGGGGCATTAGTCCTTGTTTTATATTAGGAGTATAGTGTGTTTGTGTGTGTGTCTTATACTGTATTTAAGGGATATGGGCTCCTTTGGAAGTGATTGCCATTTTATGACCGCCACCTACTTATTACAGGCTTATGTGACCCCTTACTGGAAACAGGTAGCAAACCTTTTTACAAAACGGGGTTTTATTTAGAGATAGGTGTGGTTTATAGGGAGGATTGGGGCTCTAAAAGAACCCCCTCTTACTTAAAAAAACACCATGTGCCTAGCGTAGTAGGTGTTCACCATTACCATTACAGTGGCATGTAACCCATTATCTCCCTCTTATAATGGATAGGCAGAACAATGTGCTATTTAATAGCCCAATCCCCTCCACAAAACATCTTGTTATTATCTAATGGAACCAGGGCCATCTTTAACCCCTTAATGACCACAGCACTTTTCCATTTTCTGTCCGTTTGGGACCAAGGCTATTTTTACATTTCTGCTGTGTTTGTGTTTAGCTGTAATTTTCCCCTTACTTATTTAATGTACCCACACATATTATATACCGTTCTTCTCGCCATTAAATGGACATTCAAAATATACCATTATTTTCATCATATCTTATAATTTACTATTAAAAAATTATAAAATATGAGGAAAAAATGGAAAAAATAACACTTTTTCTAACTTTGACCCCCAAAATCTGTTATACATCTACAACCACCAAAAAAAAACATATGCTTAATAGTTTCTAAATTGTGTCCTGAGTTTAGAAATACCCAATGTTTACATGTTCTTTGCTTTTTTTGCAAGTTATAGGGCCATAAATACAAGTAGCACTTTGCTATTTCCAAACCACTTTTTTTCAAAATTAGTGATAGTTACATCGGGACACTGATATCTTTCAGGAATCCCTGAATATCCCTTGACATGTATATATATTTTTTTAGAAGACATCCCAAAGTATTGATCTAGGCCCATTTTGGTATATTTCATGCCACCATTTCACCGCCAAATGCGATCAAATAAAAAAAATGGTTCACTTTTTCACAATTTTTTTCACAAACTTTAGGTTTCTCACTGAAATTATTTACAAAAAACTTATGTAATTATAGCATACATGGTTGTAAATGCTTCTCTGGGATCCCCTTTGTTCATAAATAGCAGACATATATGGCTTTGGTTTTGCTTTTTACTAATTAGAAGGCTGCTAAATGCGACTGCGCACCACATGTGTATTATGCCCAGCAGTGAAGGGGTTAATTAGGGAGCATGTAGGGAGCTTCTAGGGTTAATTTTAGCTTCAGTGTAGTGTAGTAGACAACCCCAAGTATTGATCTAGGCCCATTTTGGTATATTTCATGCCACCATTTCACCGCCAAATGCAATCAAATTTAAAAAAACTCTACATTTTTCACAATTTTAGGTTTCTCACTGAAATTATTTACAAACAGCATATGCAATTATGGCGCAAATGGTTGTAAATGCTTCTCTGGGATCCCCTTTGTTCAGAAATAGCAGACATATATGACTTTGGCGTTGCTTTTTGGTAATTAAAAGGCCGCTAAGTGCTGCTGCGCATCACACGTGTATTATGGCTAGCAGTGAAGGGGTTAATTAGGTAGTTTGTAGGGATCTTGTTGGGTTAATTTTAGCTTTAGTGTAGAGATCAGCCTCCCACCTGACACATCAGACCCCCTGATCCCTCCCAAACAGCTCCCTTCCCTCCCCCACTCCACAACTGTCCCCGCCATCTTAAGTACTGGCAGAAAGTCTGCCAGTACTAAAATAAAAGTTAAAAAGAAAAAAAAATACATCTTTAGCATATTTACATATGCTACTTTGTAGGATCCCTCCTTAGCCCCCAACCTCCCTGATCCCCCCCAAAACAGCTCTCTAACCTCTCCCTCTGCCTTATTGGGGGCCATCTTGGGTACTGGCAGCTGTCTGCCAGTACCCAGTTTGCAAAAAAAATGTTTTATTTTTTTGCCTGTTTTTCTGTAGTGTAGCTTTCCCCCCCCCCCCCACAGACCAATCCCCCACCCCCTGACTAATGTATTTTTACATAGCTAAAACTATTTTTTACAACTTTTCATACATAATTTTTCTGTAGTGTAGCGGTTCCCACCCGCTCCCTCCCCATACACGCGCCCGCCCCCGCCCTCCCGTGCATGTGCGCGCCTCTGATCACCCCCGCCCACGATCCCGCCCCCCTACACATCATCAGGGCCATCGATGGCCGCCACTTGCCTCCCGAACCGGCTCCCACCCACCAACGGATTTAGCCGGTGATGTCCGGTGCAGAGAAGGCCACAGAGTGGCTCTCTCTGCACCGGATTGCTAAAAAAGGTTATTGCAGGATGCCTCAATATCGAGGCATCACTGCAATAACCGGAAAGCAACTGGAAGCGAGCAGGATCGCTTCCAGCTGCTTTCCAGACCAAGGACGTACGCCACACGTCCTCGGTCATTAACTGTATTTTTTTGAGGACGTGTGGCATACGTCCTTGGTCGTTAAGGGGTTAATATTGACTGGACCCTGGGCAAACATTTTCTTGCCCCCCACCCCCATGCAATTTCACTCTCCACCCCAGCATCCCAAAAAACAGCTAAATCATTTTTTTTTTTTTAATTATTAGCCCAGCAGTGGATCATCCACTGCTGGGCTAATCATTTAAAAAAATGAAATAAATTGCAATATGTTAAACTGGACCTAAGCAGTACTAATAAGTAAATAAATATATCAATTTTTCCACTGTGGTTAATTTAATATGCTTTTGAATGTGATTCTGGTGTGAGGTTAGCTGGTTAAAGAGATTTAGGCAGCCAACAGGAGCAAAGCAAGGTAAAGACTGAGGAGGAAGCATGGAGGTGCAGAGAAATATAAGTTTACTGACTGGAACAGCAGAACTACTATGGGAAGCTGTAAAATCTGAGTCAGAGAGAAAAAAAAACTATAAAAATAAACCTTAATGTGTGAAGTATCAGCATGACACTATACATCAGCCACAGCAGCACATGTCACTTCTTTGCTAGGAACAAGTTCCCTCTCACCCTGCACTAGACAATGCTGCATGGGGGAGGGGCGTGTGTGCACTCACTTATTTTTCCCACTGACACCTTTCTACAAAGCACTATTCCCCTAACAAACTTTAGTTAGTTATCTTAGGGCCACAGCAGAAAGAGCAGGGCTAAGGGGACCAGCAGACTGGATGCTGTCTGACCAAGGCTGCATGGATACAGTGTGAGATGAGTCACACAGCCTCAAGACTGAAGAGAGCAGTGTGTGCAGCTGCACAGATGCTCAAATCCTCATGTGCCTGCTGCTCCAGCTTTCTGCTGCATGCGCCTACAGTCAGCCCGACCCAGAAACTATCCCCACCACCAGAGCAGTTACCTGGTAACAGTGGTAACCTTAGCAGGACCTTTTGTGATGCAGTGGGATTGGCTGGATGCCGAGTTAGGGCTTAACATTCAGTGCTGCACAGTGCACATCTAAAACAGCACATGGCACTAGCTTGGCATGTCACATGACAAAGGCACGGTCTGGCACAGTTTCTCACAAATAAATATAAGCAGAGAACTTTTGACTGTGACAGTATTAGGACTGACTGTGTGTGTGTGTGTCATTTCACATGACATCAGCAGTCTGGCATGAACCAATTTTTTATTTTTTAGGAATCTTGGGCCCCTCAACAAAGACTGGGCCCTGGGCAACTGCCCCTTTTGCCCTGTGTTAAAGACGGCCCTGAATGGAACAGATAATCATTTGTGTGCTAGACGGACAAGTAACCTTTCAATTAAGAGGAGATTTCCCCTTTCAAATGAGGAGTCAGCTGCCCCTCCAGGTAAAACAGGAGGATTATTAAGGACTATTTTTAGAGCCCCCCTCTACATCAGCCAAAACTATTTTTAGGATGGTTGTGCAGGTGATTGTTAGAGTTATTACAATCACCTGCCTCGGAGAAGGCATTTGGGTGATTCATTCTACACTCACAATTTTGAGTGATTCCTAATCGAATATACTTGCAACACAAACTCAATAAAAACATTTAAACATTAAAACATAACTTAAAATGTAACATTCAAAAATTACAATATCCCTATTTTAAAATAAATAAAAAATTACGTGTGAAATTAAAACAAACTAAGTTTAAACTAACATTTAACCTAACAACTATTATACTAAAATTAAAATAACTATTAATTAAACTAAATTACACATTAAAAAAAAAACTAACACTACTAAAAAAATTAATTTTAAAATTGCAAAAAATAAAAAAATACTAAATTTACGAAAAATAACAAATAAAATTATACAATATAAAAATAATAACACCTAATCTAATAGCCCTATAAAAATAAAAAAGCCCCCACAAAATAAAAAAAAAACATAGCCTACAATAAAATACCAATAGCCCTTAAAAGGGCCTTTTGTAGGGCATTGCCCTAAAGAAATCAGCTATTTTACCTTTAAAAAAAAATACAAAGTAAAACCACCACCCAACCAACCCCCCAAAATAAAAAACCTAACTAACAAAAACCTAATATATCCATTGCCCTGAAAAGGGCATTTGTATGGGCATTCAGATCTTTTTCATTGCCCTGAAAAGGTCATTCAGCTCTTTTAAGAAAGCCCAAACCATAATCTAAAAAAAAAAAACACCCAAAAAAAGTTAACAAAACCTAACACTAACCCCCGACGATCCACTTACAGTTTTTGAATTCTGGACATCCAGGCAGTGAGAAGTCTTCATCCATCCAGGCAGCGTCTTCTATCTTCATCCAGGTGGGATCTTCTATCTTCTTCCAGGTGGCATGGAACGGGTCCATCCTTCAAGACATCCGACGGGGAGCATACTCTTCATACAGTCGCCGCCATACACTGAATCTTCAATCGAAGGGAGCCTTTTCAAAATGGCGTCCCTTGCATTCCTATTGGCCGATTTGATTTTTGAAGTTCAAATCAGCCAATAGGATGAGAGGTACTGAAATTCTATTGGCTGATTTAAATAGCCAATTGTATTTCAGTAGCTCTCATCCTATTGGCTGATTTGAACTTCAAAAATCAAATCATTTTAAACAGGCTCCATTGCATTGAAGATTCAGTGTACGGCTTGAAGGATGGACCTGATCCACCCCAGTCTGATGAAGATAGAAGAGGCTGCCTGGATGGATGAAGACCTGGCGGGCCTGGATGAAGATTTCTCACCGCCTGGATGTCGGGGGTTAGTGTTAGGTTTTTTTTTTTTTTACTTTTTTGGGTGTCTTTTTTTTTTTAGATTTGAGTTTGAGCTTTCTTAAAATAACTGAATGCCCTTTTCAGGGCAAGAAAAAGAGCTATGCCCATACAAATGCTCTTTTGAGGGCAATGGGTAGATAAGGTTTCTGTTAGAGTTAGTTTTTTATTTTGAGGGGTTGGTTGGGTGGTGGGTTTTACTGTTGGGGGGTCATATTTTTTTTACAGATAAAAGAGCTGATTTCTTTAGGGCAATGCCCTACAAAAGGCCCTTATAAGGGCTATTGGTAGTTTATTGTAGGCTAGGGTTTTTTTATTTTGGGGGGCTTTTTTATTTTTATAGGGCTATTAGATTAGGTGTAATTGTTTTTATTTTGGATAATTTTGTTTGTTATTTTTTGTAATTTAGTATTTTTTGTAATTTAGAATTACATTTTTGTAATAGTGTTATTTTTTTTAATGTGTCATTTAGTTTATTTAATTGATAGTTATTTTAATTTTAAAATAATAGTTGTTAGGTTTTTTTAATTTTACAGGTAAGTTTTTATTTATTTTAAGATAGGGATCTTGTAATTTTAATTTAAAGTTAGGGGGTTGTTAGGTTTAGGGGTTAATAGTTTAATTTATTTTTTTGTGATGTCGGGGGGCTGGCGGTTTAGGGGTTAATTGGTTTATTTAGTGGCGGTGATGTGGGAGGCTAGAGGTTTAAGGGTTAATAACTTTTATTAGTGGTGGCAATGTCGGAAGCGGCAGATTAGGGGTTAATAAGTTTATTATGGTGTCAGTGATGTCGGGGGTGACAGATTAGGGGTGTTTAGACTTGGGGTTTATGTTAGGGTGTTAGGTTTAAACGTAACTTTTTTTCCCCATAGACATCAATGGGGCTGCGTTACGGTGATCGCCATTCCGCACTTCAGGTGTTTTTTTCTAACACGCTCTCACCATTGATGTCTATGGGGAAAGCGTGCACGAGCACGTCAAAGCAGCCCTTGGATTTCGTGTTGTATGGAGCTCATTGTCACCATATCGCATGCACAAGGCGGCTTTTTAAAAACTTGTAATGGCAGCGCTATCGGGGTGAAATAACGCAACTTTTGTTGAGTTCGTTTCGCACCCTCTATAGCGCAAATCTTGTAATCTAGGTGATTGTTTCTAAAATGAATATTTGAAAAAGCAATTATTGTCAATTATTTGTAAAATGCCTACATGCTTGGCAATGTTTCAAAGGGGATACAATGGTTTACAATGAATTATAAAAAAAACAGTCACTATGTTATGTACAATTAAATGAAATAATTTTGAGATTTCTTTTTTGTTACAAATAGTGCTTGCTAGCAACCTGCAATGCCCTTATAGCCTTATAGAAGATAGTGACCTCTAAATAACAATTATACACCTAGATAAGCAGCGTTAAGGGGTCCCAGCGCTGCTTTTTAACGCCCGCTGGTATTACGAGTCAGGCAGGTACAGGTGTACCGCTCACTTTTTTTCCTCAATTTTAGCATACCGCAAATCCCCTTACATCAATTGTATATCCTATCTTTTTAATGGGATTTTCCTAACGCCGGTATTACGATCGCTGTAAAAAGTGAGTGGTACAGCCTCTCCTGTCCAGACTCCTAACGCATTTAAAAGTCAGTAGTTAAGAGTTTTATGGGCTAACGCCGGAACATAAAGCTCTTAATCAAAGTGCAAAAAAGTACACTAACACCCATAAACTACCTATTAACCCCTAAACCTAGGCCCCCCCACATTGGAAACACTATAATAAAATTATTTAACCCCTAATCTGCCGACCGGACATCACCTACACTTTAATAAATGTATTAACCCCTAAACCACCGCACTCCCACCTCGCAAACACTAGTTACATTTTATTAACCCCTAATCTGCCGCCCCTAACATCGCCGACACCTACCTACATTTATTAACCCTAATCTGCCGCCCACAACATCGCCGCCACTATATTAAAGTTATTAACCCCTAAATCTAAGTCTAACCCTAAGTCTAACCCCCCCTAACTTAAATATAATTTAAATAAAACTAAATTAAATTACTACAATTAAATAAATTATTTATATTTAAAACTAAATACTTACCTATAAAATAAACCCTAAGCTAGCTACAATATAACTAATAGTTACATTGTAGCTAGCTTAGTGTTATTTTTATTTTACAGGCAAGTTTGTATTTATTTTAACTAGGTAGAATAGTTATTAAATAGTTATTAACTATTTAATAACTACCTAGCTAAAATAAATACAGTTACCTGTAAAATAAAACCTAACCTAAGTTACAATTACACCTAACACTACACTATAATTAAATGATTTCCCTAAATTAAATAAAATTAAATACAATTAAATAAAATTATCTAAAGTACAAAAACAAACAAACATTAAATTACAGAAAATAATAAACAAATTACAAGATTTTTAAACTAATTACAACTAATCTAATCCCCCTAACAAAATAAAAGGCCCCCCCAAAATAAAAAAGCCCTACCCTACAGTAAATTACAAATAGCCCTTAAAAGGGCCTTTTGCGGGGCATTGCCCCAAAGTAATTAGCTCTTTTACCTGTAAAAAAAATTACAATTCCCCCCAACATTAAAACCCACCACCTAAGACTGAATAGAATTCTATCAGCCAATCGGAATTAAGGTAGAAAAAATTCTATTGGCTGATACAATCAGCCAATAGGATTGAGCTCACATTCTATTGGCTGATTGGAACAGCCAATAGAATGCCAGATCAATCCTATTGGCTGATTTCATCAACCAATAGGATTGAACTTCAATCCTATTGGCCGATTGCATCAGCCAATAGGATTTTTTCTACCTTAATTCCGATTGGCTGATAGAATTCTATCAGCCAATCGTAATTGAAGGGACGCCATCTTGGATGACGTCATTTAAAGGAACCTTCATTCAGTCTTAGCCGTCAGATGAAGAGGATTCTCTGCGTCGGATGTCTTGAAGATGGATCCGCTCTGCGCCGGATGGATGAAAATAGAAGATGCCATCTGGATGAAGACTTCTGCCCGTCTGGAGGACCACTTCGCCCGGCTTGGATGAAGTCTTCTCCCGGCTTTGTTAAGGACTTCGGCCCATTTGATTGAAGACTTCTCCCGGTAAGGTGATCTTCAAGGGGTTAGTGTTAGATTTTTTTAAGGGGATATTGGGTGGGTTTTAGAGTAGGGTTGGTTGTGTGGGTGGTGGGTTTTAATGTTGGGGGGGGATTTGTAAAAAAATTTCAGGTAAAAGAGTTGATTACTTTGGGGCAATGCCCCGCAAAAGACCCTCTTAAGGGCTATTTGTAATTTAGTGTAGGGTAGGGCTTTTTTTATTTTGGGGGGGCTTTTTTATTTTGTTAGGGGGATTAGATTAGGTGTAATTAGTTTAAAAATCTTGCAATTTGTTTATTATTTTCTGTAATTTAGTGTTTTTTTTGTACTTTAGATAATTTTATTTAATTGTATTTAATTTAGGGAAATAATTTATTATAGTGTAGTGTTAGGTGTTGTAACTTAGGTTAGATTATATTTTACAGGTAACTTTGTATTTATTTTAGCTAGGTAGTTATTAAATAGTTAATAACTATTTAATAACTATTCTACCTAGTTAAAATAAATACAAACTTGCCTGTAAAATAAAAATAAATCCTAAGCTAGATACAATGTAACTATTAGTTATATTGTAGCTATCTTAGGGTTTATTTTATAGGTAAGTATTTAGTTTTAAATAGGAATAATTTAGTTAATGATAGGAATTTTTATTTAGATTTATTTTAATTATATTTAAGTTGGGGGGTGTTAGGGTTAGGGTTAGACTTAGGTTTAGGGGTTAATACATTTAGTATAGTGGCGGCGACGTTGGGGGTGGCAGGTTAGGGGTTAATAAATGTAGGTAGGTGGCAGCGATGTTAGGGCCGGCAGATTAGGGGTTAATAATATTTAACCAATGTTTGCGAGGCGGGAGTGTGGCGGTTTAGGGGTTAATATGTTTATTATAGTGGCAGCGACGTTGGGGGCAGCAGATTAGGGGGTTAATAAGTGTAGGTAGGTGGCGGCGACATTGGGGCGGCAGAGTAAGGGTTAATAAATATAATGTAGGGTTCGGAGGTGTTGGGGGCAGCAGATTAGGGGTTCATAAGTACAATGTAGGTGGCGTCGGTGTCCGGAGCAGCAGATTAGGGGTTAATAAATATAATGTAGATGTTGACGATGTCGGGGGCGGCAGATTAGGGGTTAATAAGTGTAAGATTAGGGGTGTTTAGACTCGGGGTTCATGTTAGGGTGTTATGGGTAAATACATTTTATGTCTACACCTAGGAATCAATGGGGCTGCGTTAAGGAGCTTTACGCTGCTTTTTTGGAGGTGTTAGACATTTTTTCAGCTGGCTCTCCCCGTTGATTCCTATGGGGAAATCGTGCACGAGCACGTTACACCAGCTCACCGCTAACGTAAGCAGCGCTGGTATTGGAGTGTGGTCATGAGCAAAATTTTGCTCTCCGCTCACTTCTTGTCTGGTTTGTAAAAACTTGTAATACCAGCGCTGTCTGTAAGTGAGCGGTAAGCATAAACTGCTCGTTAGCACCGCACAGCCTCTAACGCAAAACTCGTAATCTAGGTAAGAGTTTGTGCTATATATGAATATTCGTTTGTGATTGGTTCGCAGGAGTTCTTTTGTTTTGGGAGACAGGGAGCTCAGTGAAAAGAATAAACATAAAACAATATACTTATTTGAAAAAACAAAGCTGCAGTTTTCATTACAAAATAATTCTTATAAATGAAGATTTATAATCATGTAGTTTACAATTTGTGTTTAGTGTCCCTTTAAACAACAAATATAATTTTAACAAATACACCTGTATATTACTCAGACTAATCTTCTTTTTGAATATGTCATTATACTTAGCATTTATTTAGTATTTAATGCACTTTTAAGGAATTTATGCTATAGACAAAGCTTGTCTGGGAAGCTACCGTTTATACTACTTTTTGCTTAAAAGGACAGGAAAGTAAAACTTAAACTTTCATTATTCAGATAGAGTATGCAATTTTATACACATTTCCATTGTATTTCTGTTAGCTAATTTGCTTTGTTCTCTTGATATGCTTTGTTGGAAAGCATACCTAGGTCTTAAGAGCAGCAAAGCCTTACTTGCTGCCGATTGGTGGATGCACATACATGCATCTTGTCCTTGGTTCCCAGTAATGTCTTACTGCTCCTTCAATAAAGGATAGCAAGAAAATGAAGTGTTTGCTAAAAGATGCTAATTTAAAATGTGTTTAAAACTGTATTTTCTATATGAATAATAAAAAAAGTAGTTTCATGTCTATTTAAAGGGACATGAAACCTATTTATTTCATGATTCAGAGAGATCATACCATTTTAAACAGCTTTCCAGTTTACTTCTATAATCTATTTTGCTTCATTATCTTGTTATTCTTTGATGAAGGAGCAGCAAAGCACTACTGGGAGTTAGTTAAAAGCCAATGAAAAGATGCATATATGTGCAGCCACCAATCAGCAGCTTCTGGACCTACCAATTTATACTTTTCAGCAAAGGATGCAAAGAGAACTAAACAAATGAGATCATAGAAATAAATTGGAAAGTTATTTAAAATGGCATGCCTTATCTGAATCATGAAAAAGAAATCTGGGTTTAATATCCCTTTAAGTACATACATTGTAACATTTCCTATTTGGTTTCTTTTGAATCAGTTATTTTTTAGCCTTTATCCCAATCTTGAATTATGATCAATTTATTACCATTTAATTCTGCCTTATGGTTGTTGTTTTTTTCTCCTCTTACAGTCATATTCTAATTTAATTAGAAAATATGAAATACAATTAATAAAGATGCTCTTAATGTACAATAATCAAAGAAAACTATTAATAACAATTGTTATTATATATATATATATATATATATATATATATATATATATATATATAATTATTTTTATATGCTAGAACCACTATTTATTTACATTTAACTAATTCCTAGAACTGTAAAAAAAAAAATTGTCTCTTCAACATCTTTGACCAAATGTAAGTTTGACCCCTTTCCTGTACTTGTAGATACTATTTCACACAGATAACATAAAAATAGCCATTATAATTATGTTCATTTTGTGTTTCTTTAATTGTTGACTGCAACGAAATGTCTTCCTTCCTTTTATTTAGAGCCCCTACTTTGAGGCCCTAGAATTAGCCAGTTCCCGGTGCTAATCATTGCCAAGGGTTTGTGTTTAAACATAAACTGTAAACTTCCTAATTAAAGCTTTGCTTTAAAGCAGTCCAAAAAAAAGGCAGTGTTATTGGTTAGGTGACTGTCACTGTGTGTGAGCAGAATGGTGTGGGAGATTAGTAACATTACCTAGGAAGGCTTAATTAACTCCTTCAGCAACTCAGTTCTTTTATGTGTTGACATATAAACTACAGCTTAAAGTTGAAAGGCCATTACACTCATACAACACTTAAAAAATATTTTTTAAAAAGATAGATAATGCCTTTTTCTACCCATTCCCCAGATTTGCACAACCAACATTGTTAGATTAATATACTTTATAACATTTAAACCTTTAAATTTCTGTCTGTTTTTTAGCCACTACAGACAGCCTCTTATCACATGCTTTTTTATCTGCTTTTCACAACAGGAGACTGCTAGTTCATGTAAACCATATAGATAACATTGTGCTCATGGCCTGTGGGTTTTGCACACCACAGCACTAATTGGCTAAAATGCAAGTCAATAGATAATAAATAAAAAGTCATGTGATCAGGGGGCTGTCAGAAGATGCTTAGATACAAGGTAATCGCAGAGGTAAAAAGTATATTAATATAACTGTGTTGTTTATGCAAAACTGAGGAATGGACAATAAAGGGATTATTTAACTCTCAAAACAATACAAATTCTGGCGTAGGCTGTCCCTTTAAGTAAAAGTACATAAAAAATTGTTTCATGATTCAGATAGAACAAGCATTTTTAAACCATTTTCTCAGTGCAACTTTCCTTTATTCTCTTGGCATCCTTTGTTGAAGGTGCAGCAATGCCCTACTGGGAACTAGCTGAGCACATATGGTAATCAAATATTATACACCTACCAAACAACCACTAGCTCCCACCAGTAAATCATTTCTGCGACTGAGCCTACCTAGGCATGCTTTTCAACAAAGGATATAAAAGAACAAACAAATTAGATTATATAAATTAATTGGAAAACATTTGGATTAGATGATTGAATTCTATAGGTTGTGGAGGTTGCTGAGGAAATTTTGAGGCAAGCTATGTTCTTTTGTTTGCTTTAAAGTTATGCTACATCTAGGTAACGTCCCTTTAAAAGCACACAGCACATTTGTGTACTTCTCTTTGCTTTTAGCATAAGTAGATCATTGGAGGAGACAGTCAGTGGGCATTTAAATGGCAAAACAATCACTGCTTGTAACTGAACAATGACACAGAGCAACAGAGCTCTCATCTGTTCACATTTGTTAGCATTGAAATAATTTGGAATCTCTTTACTGCTGTGTGGGAATCCCCACTGTTACTACCCACAGCCCTTGGCAGACTTTTCACAGGTCACCCAGGTGCCATTAAAACCCTTTCCTAATATTACCCAAAATCTTCCATAATCTATCTGCTCCTGGAAACAAACAGACAGAGGCAAATGATTGAAGACATTGGCCAGGGCTGCTGCGCAGGAGGTGTCTACTCTCCTTGTGGCACACAAAACATGCAATATCTTTATTTTATGTATTTATGGTGAGATTTAAAAACAGACAGATTGCAGAGAGTGATTTCTGTGATTAGTGAAATTCTAACAAATCAAATTTTAATGTATTGAACCCACCAGCATAATTATACTACATTTAAGATTACACAATTAAAGGGACACTAAACCCAATTTTTTTTCTTTCATGATTCAGATAGAGAATACAATTTTAAACAACTTTCCAATGTACTTCTATTATCTAATTTGCTTCATTTTTTAGATATCCTTTGTTGAAGAAAGAGCAATGAACATGGGAGGGCCAATCGCACGAGGCATCTATGTGCAGCAACCAATCAGCAGCTACTGAGCCTATCTAGGTATGCTTTTCAGCTAAGAATAGCAAAAGAATAAAGGAAATTAGATAATAGAAGTAAATTAGAAAGTTGTTTAAAACTGCATGCTCTTTCTAAATCATGAAAGAAAAAATGTGGGTTTCATGTCCCTTTAAGAACTGAATGCAGATATGAGGGCTCTATACTGCCCCATTCATTCACTTCAGCCGCTTGGAGAAAGTTAGTCACTGACACGATACACAACACCACAGGCATTCTGAGTAGCCACAGTGTTTAAAATCAGGGTGTACAGGTTTCAAATGCAAATTCACGTTTTGTAGTGTGTTAGCCATACGAGATCTATTTAATTTCTGTTTGCCAACTTTTTATTGTCAGTGTATGTACTCTCCCCTCTTTGTCTCTGTAAAAAGAGAAAGAAAGTAGTGCCAAATATTGTGTGTGAATGCAAATTTGAAAGATTAAAATATAAGCGTATTACTTAAAGGGACACTGTACCCAATTTTTTTCTTTCGTGATTCAGATAGAGCATGAAATTTTAAGCAACTTTCTAATTTACTCCTATTATCACATTTTCTTCATTCTCTTAGTATCTTTATTTGAAATGCAAGAATGTAAGTTTAGATGCCGGCCCTTTTTTGTTGAACAACCTGGGTTGTCATTGCTGATTGGTGGATAAATTCATTCACCAATAAAAAAGTGCTGTCCAGAGTTATGAACCTAAAAAAAAGCTTAGATGCCTTCTTTTTCAAATAAAGATAGCACGAGAACAAATAGAAATTGATAATAAGAGTAAATTAGAAAGTTGCTTCAAATTGCATGCTTTATCTGAATCACAAAAGAAAAAAATTGAGTTCAGTGTCCCTTTAAATGAATACTAAGGGCTTGATTTATCAAGCTACGGTGGACAGGGGCGGATATTTGAGGACAGCATTCCGCTGGCAAAATATAACATTGCACGCGTGTGCTATTTTGTAATGTCACTCCCTGCCCACGCACAGCCAATCACACGCAGGCAGGAGCTGGCAATCTCCCAGTCGGACGAGACCGGGGAGATTAAAATTCTCCACCTAAGAGGTGGAGAAAAGGCTAGGAAGCATTGATCTGTTGACCACTGCTTGATAAATACAGACTGTAAGTTCTCTTGTAAGAACCTGCAGTCGAAGAGCAGGAGAAGGCTTGATAAATTGAGCCCTAAATATGGCAGTGGGTAGTGACATTTGACTTTTTATGCACCTGAACTTGCACACATATTTATATGTTGCTCTTTCACACATAAAGAAAAGAGGTGAATGCCACTTCCTGTGGCCATATTCAGCATTTGTTTAGCAAAAGCATTGATAAACACACATCTATTACTTAGTGCCTTGTTCAATAATGACAATAAGACCTAAAGGGACATTAAACCCAAATGATTTCTTTCATGATTCAGGTAGAGAATACTATTTTAACCCATTAATGACAACTGACGTACCAGGTACGTCATGCAAAAACTAACTGTTAATGACAATGGACGTACCTGGTACGTCAGTTGTCTAACAGAGTGCTGGAAGCGTTCACAAATGCTTCCAGCAGCTCTGAGGGTATTGCAGTGATGCCTCGATATGGAGGCATCCTGCAATATCCCTTTACAAGCCTCCGATGCAGAGAGAGCCACTCTGTGGCCCTCTCTGCACCGGTAGCGATGGTGCCAGTGCATGCCTCCCAACATTTCAAAATTCAAAAGAGGGACACACCCCCCCCGCAAAAAATTGAAATGTGGTGGGCGGGGCTTAAAAAATCATAAGACCAAAGTAATAAAAATAAAATTCTAAATAAAGTCATATATTAATACACTTAGGCAGCAAATCAAACACAAGCTCAAACCACTGGTATAGCTATGTGAGCTCTGTATTTAATTAACCTTTGCAGAGCCAGAGACATTGCTAACTATTTTTATCTTAATTGCACATTTATTAATAAATTCTTTAAAACTACTCTCTGCATTCCCCATTAATATTCTAGATTCTGGCCTTTAAAGTCAGCAAAAATGCACAGTAGCACGCTACATAGCATACACTTACACATGCAGATACACACACACACACACACACTACATAGCATACACTTATACATGCAGATACATACACACTACATAGCATACACTTACACATGCAGATACACACACACACACTACATAGCATACACTTATACATGCAGATACATACACACTACATAGCATACACTTACACATGCAGATACACACACACACAGTTATGGATACAGATAGACACACACTACATCATATATGGGTATCTGTAATTCATTGTATGGGGTCCTGGGGTTGGCAAGCACATTAGCTGGCAGTCTGCGGCTGCCACTGTTCGTTACCCTGGTATTAGCACTGCTCATTGTATAAAACTGAAGGCATGCTAGTATTTTCACCAGGGGTTAGACAGCATCACTACCAGAGGTAGGTTAGAGGTCACCATTACCCGTGGTCAGAGTGTATACAGCCTGCTTACTCCTGCTTAACCCACACACCATTACTTTTCCACAGGGACTATAACAGTTATCTAACCCTGTGAGAGCAAAGCCAGCTGCTTCTGAGTATGGGCCCAATAGAATTTAAAAAAAAAAAAAAAAAAAAAAAAATTTAAATGCCTGGGGCAAATCGGGACAGATGGCTAGCAACTCGGGACAGAGGGACAGACCCCTAAAATCGGGACTGTCCCGCGAAAATCGGGACAGTTGGGGGGTATGCCAGTGTCCGCCGGTGTGAGGGTGCGTGCGCGCGTGCACGATGCGCGTGCGCATGCACAAGGGGGCGAGTGTGCATGTGAACGTGCGTGTGCACGGAGGCGCGTGTGCGTGTGCACGTGCGTGCATTAGCCACACTGACACCAATGAATGAGGGAGGAAAGGGATTAAAAAGGTAAAAAAAAATGTTTAAATATAAAAGGATCTGGGAGGGGGAGGGGGTGGGGGTATTGTGGGGGGGCTGCTACACTACAGAAATAGTTTTTAAGTTAAAAATAAAATAAAAATACTTTTGGGGGGATTTTTGGGGCCAAACTAGGTACTGGCAGACAGATGCCAGTACCCAAGATGGCGGTAATTAGGTAGGGGAGAGGGTTAGAGAGCTGGAGGGGGGATCAGGGAGGTTGGGGCTAAGGCAGGGGTCCATCACAGCTAAAATATTTTATTATTTTTATTTAAAAAAAAAAAAAAACTCTTTTATTTAGTACTGGCAGACTTTCTGCCAGTACTTAAGATGGCGGGAACAATTGTGGGGTGGGGGAGGGAAGAGAGCTGTTTGGGAGGGATCAGGGGGTGGGATGTGTCAGGTGGGAGGCTGATCTCTAAAATTAACCCTGCAAGCTCCCTACAAGCTACGTAATTTAACCCCTTCACTGCTGGGAATAATTAATGTGTGGTGCGCAGCAGAATTTAGCGGCCTTCTAATTACCAAAAAGAAACGCCAAAGCCATATAAGTCTGCTATTTCTGAACAAAGGGGATCCCAGAGAAGCTTTTAGAACAATTTCTGCCATAATAGCACAAGCTGTTTGTAAATAATTTCAGTGAGAAACCTAAAATTGTGAAAAATGTAAAGTTTTTTTTTTATTTGCTCGCATTTGGCGGTGAAATGGTGGCATAAAATATACCAAAATGGGCCTAGCTCAATACTTGGGGTTGTCTACTACACTACACTAAAGCTAAAATTAACCCTACAAGCTCCCTAATTAACCCCTTCACTCCTGGGCATAAAACACGTGTGGTGCACAGCTGCATTTAGCGGCCTTCTAATTACCAAAACGCAACCCCAAAGCCATATAAGTCTGCTATTTCTGAAAAAAGGGGATCCCAGAGAAGCATTTACAACCATTTGTGCCATAATTGCAGAAGCTGTTTGTAAATAATTTCAGTGGGAAACCTAAAGTTTGTGACAAATTTTGTGAAAAAGTGAACTTTTTTTTTTTTTTTATCGCATTTGGCGGTGAAATGGTGGCATGAAATATACCAAAATGGGCCTAGATCAATACTTTGGGTTGTCTTCTAAAAAAAATATGTACATGTCAAGGGATATTCAGGTATTCCTGACAGATATCAGGGTTCCAATTTAACTAGCGCTAATTTTGAAAAAAAGTGGTTTGGAAATAGCGAAGTGCTACTTGTATTTATTGCCCCATAAATTGCAAAAAAAGCAAAGAACATGTAAACATTGGGTATTTCTAAACTTAGGACAAAATTTAGAAACTATTTAGCATGGGTGTTTTTTGGTGATTGTAGATGTGTAACATATTTTGGGGGTCAAAGTTAGAAAAAGTGTGTTTTTTTCCATTTTTTCCTCATTATTATTTATTTTATTTTTTTAGTAAATTATAAGACACGATGAAAATAATGGTATCTTTAGAAAGTCCATTTAATGGCGAGAAAAACGGTATATAATATGTGTGGGTACAGTAAATGAGTAAGAGGAAAATTACAGCTAAACACAAACACTGCAGAAATGTAAAAATAGCCATTGTCATTAAGGGTAAGAAAATTGAAAAATGGTCCGGTCATTAAGGGGTTAAACAACTTTCTAATTTACTTCTATTATCTAATTTGCTTAATTCTCTTGATATTCTTTCCTGAAAAGCATATCTAGATAGGCTCAGTAGCATCTGATTGGTGGCTGCACATAGATGCCTCATGTGATTGGCTCACCCGTGTACATTGCTATTTCTTTAACAAAGGATATCTAAAGAATGAAGCAAATTAGATAATAGAAGTACATTGGAATGTTGTTTAAAATTGTATTCTCTGTCTGAATTATGAAAGAACATTTTGGGGTTTAATGTCCCTTTAATGCTAATGTGCAAGCTAAACAAGCATTTAATTGCAAAGGCGGAGTGTACAAAGGAAGGGGCAAATTGGGTTTCAAATTAAGAAAATGTTAAACTCAAAATCTAAAGGAACATTAAACTCAATTTTTATTCTTTCATAATTTGGACAGAGCATACAATGTTAAACAACTTTCCAAATCTCTTATAACATCTAATTTGCTTTGTTCATTTGATATCCTTTGCTTAAAATCATATCTAGATAGGCCCAGGAGCAGCAATGCACTACTGGGAGATGATTGGTGGCTTCACATATATTCCTCCTGTCACTGGTTCACCTGGTTTGATCATTTGTGCATTGCTGCTCCTTCAACAAAGGATACTAAGATAATAAAGCAAATTTAATAATAGAAGTACATTGGAAAGTTGTTTAAAATTGTATGTGCTATTCAAAAAAATGGAAGAAAACGTAGGGGTTTCTTGTCCCTTTATTTTTTTAAAGCATTCTAATATAGGAGCAATAATAAAATGGACAAATGTTTTAACCTCCTCAAAGTTAAAGGGACAGTAAAGTCAAAATTAAAAGTTATTATTATTATGAGTTTCAACAGACTCCGCAGCGCTATAAACAAAAGCGGAGTACAACAAAACAATTATAGGGATCAAATGGGTAGAGGGCCCTGCCAAGAGTTGCACTGTTGTAGTCAGCTCTTAAGAAGGTGATCTACAAACAGCTGGACTCTTAGGCTTACATGCTAAGGGGGTTCAAGGGAGAGCAATGGAGGAGAGGAACTGGTAAAAAGAAAGGTTAGCGTAGGTTGTATGCATTCCTGAACAGTAGAGTCTTTAGGGAGCGCTTGAAGCTTTCAAAACTAGGGGAGAGTCTTGTGGAGCGAGTTCCACAAGATGGGAGCCAGTCTGAAGAAGTCGTGTAAAAGGGAGTGTGATGAGGTAACAAGAGAGGAGGAGAGTAGGAGGTCAATAGCAGAGCAAAGGGGACGGGAGGGAGAGTATCTGGAGACAAGGTCTGAGATATAGGGGGGGAGCAGTGCAGTTGAGGGTTTTGTATGTCAGAGTGAGAATTTTGTGTTTGATCCTAGAGGCAAGAGGAAGCCAGTGAAGGGATTGGCAGAGAGGTGCCGCAGATGAAGAGTGACATGTAAGGAAGATGAGCCTGGCAGAGGCATTCATTATGGATTGTAAAGAAGCTAGGTGGCAGGTGGGGAGACCAGAGAGGACAGAGTTGTAGTAATCAAGGCGGGAAAGGATGAGAGAGTGGATTAAAATCTTAGTTGTGTTTTGTATAAGGAAGTGTCTAATTTTAGAGATGTTTTTAAGGTGGAAGCGGCAGGCTTTAGCCAAGGACTGAATGTGAGGAGTGAAAGAAAGATCTGAGTCAAATGTGACCCAGAGACATTGGGCATGTGGGGTAGGGGTAATGATGGAGTTGTCGACAGTTATAGAGAGATTGGGGGGTGGAGATTTTGGAAGAAGGGGGGAAAATAAGGAGCTCAGTTTTGGAGAGATTTAGCTTGAGGTAGTGAGAGGACATCCAGGAAGAGATGTGAGAAAGACAGTTAGTAACACAGGTTAGCAAGGAAGGAGATAGGTCTGGCGCAGAGAAGTAGATTTGGGTGTCATCGGCATAAAAATGATATTGGAAACCATGGGACTTGTTTAGGGAACCTAGTGATGACGTGTAGATTGAGAAGAGAAGGGGACCGAGGACAGAGCCTTGAGGTACTCCGACAGAAAGTGGTGACGGGGTAGAGGAGGCCCCAGAGAAGGCTACACTAAAGGTACGGTTTGACAGGTAGGAAGAGAGTCACAAGAGGGCTGTGTCACAGATGCCAAAGGATTGGAGGGTTTGGAGCAAAAGAGGGTGGTCAACAGTGTCAAAGGTTGTGGACCGATCAAGGAGGATAAGCAGAGAGAAGTGGCCTTTTGATTTTGCTGTAAGTAGGTCGTTGGTAACCTTAAAGGGACACTGTACCCAAATATTTTCTTTTGTGCTTCAGATAGAGCATGCAATTTTAAGCAACTTTCTAATTTACTCCTATTTTCAAATGTTCTTTATTCTCTTGGTATCTTTATTTGAATTGCAAGAATGTACGTTTAGATGGCGGCCCATTTTTGGTGAACAACCTAGGTTGTCCTTGCTGATTGGTGGATAAATGCATCCACCAATCAAAAACTGCTGTTCAGAGTTCTGAAGCTAGAAAAAAGCTTACATGCCTTCTTTTTCATATAAAGATAGCAAGAGAACGAAGAGAAATTGATAATAGGAGTAAATTAGAAAGTTGCTTAAAATTGCATGCTTTATCTGAATCACAAAAGAAAAAATTTGGGTACAGTGTCCCTTTAACAATTGCTGTCGCTGTGGAGTGATGGGGAAAAAATCCAGATTGCAGTGGGTCAAGGAGGGAGTTTTATGTAAGGAAATGGAATAGGTGTGCATATACTAGTTTTTCGAGAAGCTTTGAGGCAAGAGGGAGGAGGGAAATAGGGTGGTAGTGTGATGGGGAGGTAGGATCAAGGGAAGGTTTTTTGAGGATAGGTGTGACCAGTGCATGTTTCGGAGATGAGGGAAATATACCGGTGCTGAGAGAGAGGTTGAAAATGTGTGTGAGTATAGGGGTAAGGGTAGCTGTGAGGGTATAAGGTCAAGGGGACAGGTAGTGAGGTGAGAGCGCAGTATAAGTGCTGAAACTTCTTCCTCAGTAACAGGGGAGAATGAGCTAAGTTTAAGGTTATGTGGGTTGTGGTTGATTGAGAGCATTTGAGGGGGTGAGAGAATGGAAGTATGTTGAGAGCTAATTTTGTTTTTGATGGAGTCAATTTTGTTAATGAAGTTGCTGGCAAAGAAGTTTTATTAGGAGGTGGGGGGAGGGTGAAGAAGAGTATTGAAAGTGGAAAACAGACATTTTGGGTTTGAAGAAAGATTAGAGATAATAGTAGAGAAGTAATGTTGCTTATGGAGATTAAGGGCAGAATAGTAGGAGTTCAAGATGAATTTGTAATGAAAAAAATTGGCTGAACTCCGAGATTTTCTCCAGTGCCGCTCAGCAGTACGGGAACATCTGCGTAGGTATCGTGTCAGAGGAGTATGTTCATGGTTTACATAGAGCATGCAATAAAAAACATCACAATTTTAATTTATTATTTTATCTGCTTCATTCTTTTGGTATTGTTTGTTAAAGAGTAGATCTAGGTAGACTCATAGGAATTTAGGAGACTGCACATGTCTTTAGCATTCTATGGCAATGCTCTACATTGTTGCAAACACTGCTGCAATAACAGTAGCAGACCTACTCAACAGAGTGCCCTGGTGCAATTTTTTTTTTGGGTATAGATAGATAAATATGTAGCTACACCTGAAACCAGCACTAATAAAAGGCTTACCTGTATTACGATTGTACACATTCTGCACAAGTCAATTAATAGACTGACTGATGCACCAATGGTAATTCCGCCCCTGTGCAATAGAATGCTAAAGACACATGCACGCTCCTGACCTGAGCCTTAAAACTTGCCTAGATCTACTCTTCAGCAAAGGAAATTTGATAATATAAGTAAATTGGAAATATTTTTTAAAATTGCATGCTGTGTCGGAATCATGACACTAAAATTTTGACTTTGTTGTCCCTTTAAAGTCAGCTCTGCAGTTGTAATACACTACGGATCCTAAGCTAAACATGGCTGCTGAGCAAATCTGTAGTAATATATGTGATAGCCATTAATCAGCAGCCATGTTCAGCTCGTGATCAGCAGTGCTGATGATTACTTGCTACTAATGACAACTCCCATATCAATAGTGCAATAATAAAATACTCTCTTGCACATTAGAGCATTTTATTGTTTCTTATTTATTACCTTTTTTCATGTAAAAAATAAAAATAAAAAAAACATTTCAACATACATAAAAGTAGAGTAAATACCTAGAGATCTTTCAATGGTGTTTACATTATTAATAACGTGGTCTTGCAACCAGCAGTGAAACCACACTATTTTCTATGACTAGAAGGGAGGAGGGGGTCCCATACTATTCTAAAAGCTTTAACGACCGGCGATGTACATGGTACATCGTGGTCGTTAAGGGGTTAATATAAATTGTTTAGTTATGCACAGTAAAACAACAAAGCAGTATATGTTTGTTATTTATTTTGTCCCCTTTTTGTGTAATTTAGCTCGGAAAATTAGATTTTCTAATACTCAGAGCTGTTAATTCACCCTGTTAACTTCTAAAGACCAATCCTTCTACATTTATTTCCTTAAAGGGACTGTTTACTCAAATATTTTCTCCCCTTTAATTTGTTCCCAATGATCTGCTTTACCTGCTGGAGTGTATTAAATTGTTTACAAGTATTTCAATTACCCTTTAGCCTGTGGTAATCCCCACCCATCCTGAAAGTTTTTGGCCTTAAGGCCAAGCTGTGTTTAACACAGCCAGTAGAAGAAATTACACTCCCAGTGGGTTACAGAAGAGATAAGGTAATAAAATGTTAATTTTCCATTGTTCTCTCCAAGTATTGGTGATTGGTTTATGGACAGATACAAGATAAAGAAGCAGGTATATGTACACAATGTGATAAAGTAATGAGATCTGATTATACCTACAAGCTCAACCCATTTTATTAGGTTGTGGCTTCAAAATACAAAATCAGCTAATTCATATACACAAATTAACCTTAAAAAGCAAATCTCATACATTTTATACTCTGCAGCTGGTAAAAAAAAGTAGTTGAAAACACATTAAGGGAAAAACAATTTTACAGTATACTGTCCCTTTAATTGGCTTTGGCTTTTACTGATAGCAACTTCAATTTATACTAACATAATGACTGTGGCTAGTCTTGTCAACTGCAGACTGAAGCCCAGATTGGCTCTTTCAAACAAAGCATGTACAGGGTTGAGTTTGGGTATTGAAAAACAATTACGGCAAACACAATTTTAATGTGTTTAAAAAAAAATGTTTATACTTGGCTGGGTAAATTATTATATAGCAAGAAAACAAAGTTGTTGACTGTCCATTTAACTTTTGCTCTTTCCTTAGCAATTTTTGACTACAATGTCCCTTTAAATTGCACAGGAAAACAATAAACTTAGAGTCAGCACAGGCTTTTTGTTCATTACTTTCAATTTCAAATTATACATCAATATGCTAAAATTCTAAATACAAAGATAGGGCAATTTATTTTAAGACATTTTCTGGGGCCAAGTAAGCCCATAAATAAATTGTATTTTATGTTCCTTTTAAGGTTGTTTGTTATTTTACACTCTCTATAATATAATCACTCAATTTTCCTCAGTGGTTATATTTGTCCCCTACAGATAATTGATACTTTTATTGTGTGATTGTTTCAGTATAAATGTGTATGTCTTCCTCAATTTGTATTAATTGTCCTTATGGCTTTATTATGTTTACAGAGCAATCATTAATACATGTATCAATCCATTAGCTGCTGCTGCTAAAGAAAGCAAGGCATATTAATTTTTCACCCAATTCAACAATGCTAAATTGTTACCTTATGCAGTATATAGTTATTTCTAAGGAAGCTAATTAGACAAGGAAGTTTTAGCTATATTTTCCTGGGTGCCTCATCTGGTACTGATTGCCTTTGCCTTGTTTCTGGTAAGACTAATTACAAATTATAAGCAAATTACCTAAAGATATTTCCCAATAAATATCTAGCATTTTAAAAATACTTTTAGAAAGGAAAACAGTGATGATAAAAAACAAATTCTGCATGTGTTGTTACTGCATAAGTACATATAAACAGTAACACATTTAAAGGAACATTGTAGACTATTTTTGGCAATCTCTGTTTTTAAAAAGCATAAAACAATCTCTCCATCTGTGTGCAATTTTTAACAAAAGTATGTATATATATATATATATATATATATATATATATATATATATATATATATATATATATATATATTTTATAGAAGTGTCTCAGATTTTCTTTTCACTTTCCAAACCCAAAAGCCTGTGATGAATACATTTGTAACAGCATATACTTACCTGCTCCAGTCAGTGTGTATTGTGCTGGTTCAATGTTGACATCAGCACAAGTGTAAAGCTTGTGGCAAGCTCTATATATGCTCGTTCACAGCTTGCCCTGTCAGAAAAGCCTGCAGTGCTGCTAAAGTTGTTGTGGTGGCAGTAGGGTTGCCACGTCAGCCATGTTTTCCTGGAAACTTATGAGTTATACATGCTGCAGGGTGAGCAGGTAGGAACATGAATTTCAACCCTGGACCGCACAAAAATAGTGACAATGAACAGCACTATTTATATTCCGCTCTGCACACCCTGAAATATGTATAACTCATAAGTGTGCTGTAAAACTTGGCTGAAATGGCAACCCCAATCGGGCAGCCTTATTGTTGTATTTATTTCACTTATCTTGTTTATTTAGTAGACATCTGCATGTACACAACTGCACTATTAGAAATCATCATGTGTCATATGGACCAACAAATCTGTGCATGTTCAGACCAGAAAAACAAGATGGCAATGGCCTTTGATAATGATATTCATGCCAAATAATAAAGGGTACTAAATACTACTTCATCATCAATGTGCAGATATAAGAAATAAAACACATCTACAATATATTGACAATTGCAAAATGATTACAGATATCAATACCAATGTACACCTATAAGTAGCCATTAAAAACTTAAAAATAAATGCTACTCTATCCAATTGTAAACACACCCACATACATGAACTCAATTTATTGCTTGAACTCAATTTATTGCTTGAACCCCATTAAGCCACTATAAAAGAAAGTTCCTACTGATTTTGCTTGTTGGTCAGTGTTTGTGATTGGCTGTGGAGACGATAGAGATGTTATTTAAGATAAAAACATTGCAAATCTACCATTTTGAGATTTGGACACTAGTTTTGTTGGTGCATTGGTTCTGGTGTTTGACAGCTATTGTCAGTTGTTCATGGTGCCATAGAAGGAAAATGGAGATCAAATCTTGTGGCAGTTATTTAAATTGGCTGTGATTGTGGCCACTTTGTTTTTTTTAATTTAAATCTTGTTTTCCAATATTGAAAAAGAAAATCAGAAAGATTAAAATTTGTCCCTATGTGTTTAATATTTGCTAAGTCAGCTCCAGAGCAGAAATTAATTACTTGGAGCTAGATAAACACATCTTGTGAGCCAATGACAAGAGCCATATGTGTGTGTATCCAGCAATCAACAGATAGCACCCTTTAAGTGAATTGTTTCTCCTGAGCCTACCGAGGTAACAAGTTAAAGATGTATAGTCAGATACAGAACATTGCCTCTCCTGATAAGAGCACAGCCAATAAGGAAAGTAATAGATACTTTTCTACAAATCACTGTCCATGTCTTGTTCTGTTACAGAAGCAAAGCATGCTGGGTGTGTGAGTTTAACACATATTTAACCCCTCTGTTGTTCTCAGTTGATCTAATTTTGAAAACAAATGAACATCTTGTTTGTTGCAGTTGTTTTTTTTCTGTAGCTAAACTCCATCCACCAATAAACACCCAAAGATAACCTCTGGATATGACGCTGAGCATGTGCACTCAACTTTTTTGGTCGACAATGGCGAGGCCTGTTCTGAGTGGAACCTGTCCTGTGAAACTGCTGTATGGTCTTGCCCACTGTGCTGCAGCTCAGTTTCAGGGTCTTTTCAATCTTCCTATAGCCCTAGGCCATCTTTTTGTAGTACATCAATTCTTTTTTTTAGATCTTCAGAGATTTATTTGCCATGAGGTGCCATGTTGAACTTCCAGTGACCAGTATGAGAGAGTATTAGAGCGATAACACCAAATTTAATACACCTGCTCCCCATTCACACCTGAGACCTTGTAACACTAATGAGTCACATGACACCGGGGAGGCAAAATGGCTAATTGGGTCCAATTTGGACATTTCCACTTATGGTGTGTACTCACTTTTTTTGCCAACGGTTTAAACATTTATGGCTGTGTGTTGTTATTTTGAGGGGACAGCAAATGTACACTGTTATACAGGGAGTACACTCAATACTTTACATTGTAGCAAAGTGTATATACATACATACATACATATATACATGCATACACACACACACATTATATATATATATATATATATATATATATATATATATACATACATACACCGGCAGGATCATGAAATGTGTTGAGGACCAAACTCATCTGGCCTGTCAAGTGGGGCTGTTTTTACACTTTTTCTATAGCAGCATTTCCACTGGTTTTAATGCAAGTACATTTTTTTACAATAGCTTAAATAATTATTTTTTTTTAAATTTTATGTATTAAAATAGTTTTTTTATATGATTTTTATAGCCTTTTTATAATTTGTTCTCGATAGCACTGTCTCTGAGCTGTATTTTCTTTTTTTATTTGTAACTGTTTAGATAACAGCTTTAGAGAGTGAAGTATTGTTTTGAATAGTTGAATTGTTCATGCAGTTAAAACCATTACTGTTTCTCAGGTGGTAAAGACTTAAAAATTTACATTATTCAATAGTTATCCAGCAATGTATTGAAAGCTGGTTGATTCTTGTGTCAGCCAATAAGTATGCAAGCTTCAGGTTTTTTTTCTTGACAATCCTGAAAGGAACAATCTTTATTTGTGCTGCCTTATAGCACTATCACTAGCTATTACTTTTACTACTAAGCTGCTGTCCAGTTGCTCCACTGCTGTCATGAATAGTCATTCACCAAAGGTAATTAGGAGTTAATGAATTTATATTAAAGAACAACTAATATTGTCAAAATTTGACTGAGCTGAACAAACCAATGAGATATCAAATTGGTTTTCAATGACAAACAAGTTCTCTAAAATTATTTGTCTGTGCACATATCTAATATCTATATTCTACATTTACTTTTTCCCATTACATCTACTCTTTACAACTTACGTTAGATAATTAAGTAACTGTGAACCCATGAGCCTCTATGTCAGTGTTTTCCAAACCCAGTCCTTATGACCCTTGCTCAGGCCAGGCCAGATATTTATTATATCTTAACTAGAACACAGGTGAAATAATCAGCTGATCAGTAACCATGGTTACTAACCTGCTCTCACCCTTCAGATGATTATTTTACCTCTGCTCTAGTTAAGATATATTGAATATGTGGCCTGAGTAAGGATCCCGCGGACCGGGTTTGGGAAACACTGCTCTATGCAAATCAATGGACATTTATTTGTGACAGGTGACCACTATTACCATGGTTATCACCTGGCTATTAAAACCTATAAAGGGGCTTTATTTTTAAGAGGGGCTTTAAACTTTTGGGGGTCTCTAGGCCTTTTTCAATGGCCTGTTAGAATGGTGTTTATATGTTTATGCATTAAAGCAAGTTTTTTTTTTGTTTGTTTTACTAAAAGTTCCTAGACTTTAACCCCAAGACTCAAACTGCTTGAAAGAGCATGATAATATCTTTCAAACGGTGGGTTTTGGGGTTCCTAGGTTTTAAGGGTGCCGAGATCGAAAGGTTTTGACTACCAACCCCTCCATCCAGCTCCCTTAAGCCCTGTGGTCCTTCCTGTCACCTCCAGGTTTCCAGGGCTTGGTGACGGATCCGGAGCCCTAGACCACCAGGGATGCAGGGTAAGTGCAAGTGGGGTTTGTGATGAGCTCCAAAAGCACCTCATAGTCGTCGTCCTCGCTAAATACATTATAGGGATGATAACTACTTGTCATCATTCACACTTAAGAGGTTAAGGCCCTTTCAATGATATCTGTTTACTTTTACTGACTTAAACATGTCAAACACATCTAAAGGATCCAATGTAGGTTAGCCAACCTCTTAGTACAATCAGGGTTCCTTTTATTAAAAAAAAATCTCTTTTAATTGCCTAGCCACAAATATGAGGCTTCTGTATTTTTTTGAACATTAATCGTTACTTGTTTGTTTCTGCATTAAAATACAATATGGAGACTTTTGTACAACGTTTAGAAAGAAATCTCCATAATTAGAGGGAGTTTTTACAAGTTTATAATAAAAGAGAGCTTAAAGACTGGATGTTTAGACATCTAAGTAAGTCCCTTGTGACCTTCAAATGATATGTAGAAAAACATTAATCATCTTGCCAGCTTTTATACAGAATTCAGTGCGTTGCAGAGGATCAGCCTGTACGTAATGGCAATTGCATTGTTCCGTTTATTTATGCCTTTGCTTTACCCGCTAGATGAGGTAAGTTGGGGCTTTTTATATCTTATTATTCTCAACTGGCAATACATAAAAGCAGATTATACAAATATCTGTCTCTTTCTGAAATACTGTTTCACACCTCTTACAGTTACGATCAAAGCTCTTCAACAATTTATTATGAAATGCTGCAATTCCCCCCTCTGTTTTGCATATGAATTATAACCCTTTTTCTTCATCTCGAGTGACAGCGCCTTTTGAACTGAAGAACAACACAAGGTGTTACATTTTCTTACTCAAAGAATAACAGTCACTAAATAAACTTGGTGTCTGTATGAGCAATGCACATAAATGTTTTTTATTTTCCTCCAAATAAAATAGAAAAGATACAGCGAATGAGAGATATCCTGGAATAAATTTAGACCTTTCACCAGATACAGTGACATGGAAATTATTACTTAAAACACAAAAGATGGGTAAAAAACATGGAACCTAATATTGCAATGTTATTGGTTGATGACTTTGTAGACACTATTGTGCTGTAATAAGTCACGTGTACATTTTTAAAGAACTACACACCCTCATCAGTATGCTACTATTCATTTGATTGGTTTAATTTCAAGGCTTCAATTGTTATTTAAATGTAATTTAAAGGGACACTTAAAGGGAATTTTTTTCTTGTGTGATTCAGATAGGGCATGCAATTTTAAGCAACTTTCTAATTTACTCCTATTAACAATTGTTCTTCGTTCTCTTGCTATCTTTATTTGAAAAAGAAGGCATCTAAGCAATTTTTTGGTTCAGCTCTGGACAGCACTTATTCACCAATCAGCAAGGACAACCCAGGTTGTTCACCAAATATGGGCCGGCATCTAAACTTACATTCTTGTATTTCAAATAAAGATACCAAGAAAATGAAGAAAATGTGATAATAGGAGTAAATTAGAAAGTTGCTTAAAATGTCATGCTCTATCTGAATCATGAAAGAAAAAAATTGGGTTCAGTGTCCCTTTAAATATTATGTATTGCTTATTATAAGAAACAAATACCTCTGAAGTCTAAGTGTATCTAAGGACTGTGAACTGTACAAGTATCTTTGGAGTGCTATGAAATGACATAAATATATTTGGCATGCAGCATTGTTTCTCTAGATAGCTGGTGAACTCTTGTGACTTAATATATGGTGACCAATATATTGTTCAGTTGCCAGAGTATCTTTGTTCTTAAACTTTTTTTAGTTATTGTTTCCCTCTGTAACTCACTCCTCTTTCTTTTACACACCCTTTCATTCTCTGTCTCACTGTAAATCACTTTTGTTCTACATCTCTCACTGTTCAACTTTTTCTATGGCACTTATGTACTCCCACGTCCACTCATATACTCTTTAATCATTCCATGGGGTATATTTATTATAGTGCGGACGGACATGATACGATGTAGGGTATCATGTCCGCTGCACATCAATAAATGCCGACAGCATACGCTGTCGGCATTTATCATTGCACCAGCAGTTCTTGTGAACTGCTGGTGCAATGCCACCCCCTGCAGATTTGCAGCCAATCGGATGCTAGCAGGGGGTGTCAATCAACCCATTCGTATTCGATCAGGTTGATTATTTCTGTCCGCGGCCTCAGAGCAGGCGGACAAGTTATGGAGCAGCTGTCTTTAGAAACACGGGGCATCAAGCTCCATATGGAGCTTGATAAATTGACCCCTAAGTTAGTTAGCCTCTATATTTAAGACAGTCTCTCACACAAATGCATATGTCTCTCTAGTTCCCCCCACTCTCTTTCTCTCTCTTTCTCTCTCCCTCTCTCACACACACAAACTCTCTCTCTCTCTCTCTCTCTCTCTCTATCTCTCTCACACACACACACAAACTCTCTCAAACACACACAAACTCTCTCTCTCACACACACAAACTCTCTCAAACACACACAAACTCTCTCTCTCACACACACAAACTCTCTCAAACACACACAGACTCTCTCTCTCTCACACACACATACTCTCTCTCTCTCTCTCTCTCTCTCTCTCTCTCTCTCTCATACACACATACTCTCTCTCTCTCACGCACACATTCTCTCTCTCTCTCTCTCTCTCTCTCTCTCTCACACACACACATACTCTCTCTCACACACACATACTCACACTCTCTCTCTCTCACACACACATACTCACACTCTCTCTCTCTCATACACACATACTCTCTCTCTCTCACGCACACATTCTCTCTCTCTCTCTCTCTCTCTCTCTCTCTCTCTCACACACACACACACATACTCTCACTCTCTCACACACACATTCTCTCTCTCTCTCTCACACACACACACACACACACTCACACACATACTCTCTCACACACACACACATACTCTCACTCTCTCACACACACATTCTCTCTCTCTCTCTCTCTCTCACACACACATACTCTCTCACACACACATACTATCTCTCTCTCTCTCTCTCTCTCTCTCTCTCACACACACATACTCTCACACACACATACTCTCTCTCTCACACACACACATACTCACACACACATACTCTCTCTCACACATACTCTCTCTCACATATACTCTCACACACACATACTCTCACTCTCTCTCTCTCACTCACACTCACTCACTCACACTCACTCACTCACTCACTCACTCACACACACTCTCTCTCACAGGAGCGAGCTGCACTTAGTGCTATGGCGCGGTCGGGCCGGGCTGTGACTATACAGCTGGCCCGATGCGCTGACTAAATATTACAGACCCGCTCAGCAGAGAGCAGAGAACGGGTCTGTAAAAGCGCTGTCATTTTTACATTTTAAAAGGTAAAAAAGGGTTTTATGGCTATAGCACCTAAATAATGTTATATAATTCTGCACTATGTGCAGAATTATATAACATTATTTTTAAGGTTTACTGTCCCTTTACATTATATGCATTTACTTTAAAATATGCTAAAAAAAATTGACAGTTTATCTGCTCTCCAAGGAGAAGGTGACATGAATCTATATACAGAGTTATGGGTCAGAATAATATGAACTGCCTACTATGTCTCTTTAAAGGGACAGTATACTGTAAAATAGTTTTTCCCTTAATGTGTTTACAATTGCTTTTTTTACCAACTGCAGAGTAAAAAATGTATGAAAATTAGCTTTTTAAGGTTTATTTCTGTATATTAAAGCTCTGATTTTGTGTTTTGAAGCCATAGCCTAATAAAATAGGTTGAGCTTGTAGGTATAATCAGATCTCATTACTGTATCACATTGTGCACATATACCTGCTTCTTTATCTTATATCTGTCCTTAAAACAATCACCAATACTTTGAGAGAACAATGGAAAATCAACATTTTATTACCTTATCTCTGCTTTATCACACTGGGAGTGTAATTTCTTCTGCTGGCTGTGTTTACAAAGCTTATCTATAGCTGGTACGCGCGGCCACAAACTTTCAGAATAGGTGGGGATACCACATGCTAAATCAACAATTTCAAATGCCAATATAAGGGTAAAGGAGCTACTTGTAAACAATTTAATACACTCCAGCAGGTAAAGTGGATCATTGGGAACAAATTAAAGGGGAGAAATTTTTTGAGTAAACTGTCCCTTTAACTCTGAATTATACTTCTTAATTTAAAATAGAAGGACTTAGAAAATGGAGACTTAGGGCTCCATGTACTAAGCCATCAATTCATCCGTCATTGTAGACGCGGATAAACTCGCCGTTACTCGCCGTGGGCGAAATGGTGTCCGCTGTTGCTATGTACTAATAATCCCACAATAAATAGACACGTCTAGCCTGCCGCGAGCAGTGGCGGAATATTGATAAATTTGACGCCTCGCTCGCCGCGACTAAGCTGATGTACTTAACTTTCAGTTGAATTGTCTGGCCAATTGTTATGAGTGAGTCATGAGTGATTTTTAATAACCTTAAATCTTAAAAAAAAAAGTAGAAGACAAGTTAATAAAGAAAGTTTTTTATTGATCAACTGAAACTTTAATCTTAAATCTTTAATCTTAAAAGTAGAAGACAAGTTAATAAAGAAGTTAATAAAGAAAGGTTTTTTTATTGATCAACTGAAACTTTAATCTTCAAAATATTGTTTGGAAACCATGTCCCTTTTTCCCATACCACGCCTATTAGCTTGTTCTACACATATTTCTTCTGTGAAATCATCAGCTTCTATGGTATCTTCATCTTCTAATGGACAGCCTCTTTTTATTGCTATATTGTGTAGTATGCAGCAAACCAATATAATTTTTGCAACTTTCTCTGGTGCATACTGCATAGCACCACCAGAACGATCAAGACATCGAAACCGTATTTTCAAAAGACAGAAAGTCCTCTCAATAACCCCCCTGGTAGATCGATGAGCTTCATTACTTGACTTCTGGTCTGTGGGTTGTTATAGGGAGTCAACAGCCATTCTGTACATGAGTACCCTCCATCTCCTAATAGAAGATATAATAAATATAAATATTAATATAAAAATAATTTTAAAGATTGAGAACTATACAATACAAATTTAAAATATACAGATTACAGTCTACAAATTGGGCACAATTTATGTACATTGAAATGAGAGACAAATTTGACGCCAGTTATGCTTACCTAGAAGCCATCCTTCAGGCATATTTCCGTCCTCGAACTTCCGGTATAAGCCAGTCTGCCTTAAGATGTAAGAATCATGACATGAGCCAGGAAAGTTAGAACGGACACTGATTATACTCATGTTGGGGTCACAGACCATCTGGACATTCAAGGAATGGAAATGCTTTCTATTCCTATAGATCTCCTCACGAGCTTGAAGTGGTCTTACAGCAACATGGGTACAGTTTATGGCACCTAGGACATTGGGCATCCCAGCCATCCTATAGAAATTTGACTTGATAGATTGCCATTCTTCAGGGGTAGATGGCAAACAAACATATCGATGAAAAATAACCATCATAGCCCCTATGACTTTTGATAAGTGGCGTGAAAAAGCAGATTGACTCATTCCAATAATGACGCTAGAAACTGCCTGAAAGGAGCCTGTTGCCATAAAATGCAATGCAGCTAATAGTTTCAGAAGTCCCGGAATAGCTTGTGAACGAGCCGTCATCGGCTCCAAATGATCTTCAATCTCTCGATACAGGTGTAATATGGATTCACGTTCAAGCCGGAATCTATTTATGACATCTTGGTCAGAAAGGCCGTGCAAACCAACCCGTGGAAGGAATACACGGGGGACACAAACTCTCCTTCTTCTAACCATTCGATTAGCGACATTTCCAGTATTCTGTCCTCTAGCCCGGATTTGCATCACACGGAGAATAAACAAATACAGAATTCTCTCCATAGCTGCTGAAATGAACAATGTAAGTACAATGCTGATATTACTGCCTTTTATATATGTATAGACTGGCGTCTAGAGTGACTTTCCTATTGTTTTGTACCTTGCCCGCCACCTAAAAGGTGGCGAGGCAAAAATAACGAGGTGGGAGCGGAAATTGTCACGAGCGGACAAATAGATTTTTTAGTACATTCGTTTTTGGCGAGTTGGTGGTCAAATGTGTCTAATTACAGTGAAAAATGGAGAGGTAGCGAGGTTTGGCAGGTAAGTACGCTCGCAATTTTAAAGATGCGAGTTTGAACATAGTTGACGGCTTTGTACATATCAGTTTGCGAGTTTTGACGCGAGATTTGTTGCGGGTAGCTCGCTGACTGCTTAGTACATGGAGCCCTTAAAGGGACAGTCTAGGCCAAAATAAACTTTCATGATTCAGATAGAGCATGTAATTTTAAACAATTTTCCAATTTACTATTATCACCAATTTTGCTTTGTTCTCTTGGTATTCTTAGTTGAAAGCTTAACCTAGGAGGTTCATATGCTAATTTCTTAGACCTTGAGGCCCACCTCTTTCAGATTGCATTTTAACAGTTTTTCACCACTAGAGGGTGTTAGTTCACGTATTTCATATAGATAACACTGTACTCGTGCACGAGAAGTTATCTGGGAGCAGGCACTAATTGGCTAGACTGCAAGTCTGTCAAAGAACTGAAAAAAGGGGCAGTTTGCAGAGGCTTAGATACAAGATAATCACAGAGGTTAAAAGTATATTATTATAAATGTGTTAGTTATGCAAAACTGGGAAATGGGTAATAAAGGGATTATCTATCTTTTAAAACAATAGAAAATTCTGGTGTAGACTGTCCCTTTAAAGGGACATAAACCAAGTTGGGATAGAGACAAAATATAATATGTACTTTAATTACTTTACCCTTAAATTTAAACTGCAGTGCCTCGCCATTAACCCTTTCTTTTAAGTTTCCAAATTGTAAAGCTCCAACCCCCCCAACACACACATTTCCTTCTATGGCTGTATCTATATCTATTATTGTTTTGGTAGAATGCAAAAGTGAACAGGGATTATCTGCTAGAGCATGCCTAGAAGCTGTGAACTCAGTTAAAGGACCAGTAAACACAGTAGATTTGCATAATTAACAAATGTAAGATAACAAGACAATACAAAAGAATTTTGAATTTCAAATGAGTTGCAGATTTTTTTCGAATAAATTTCAAAGTTATGTATATTTCCACTCCCCCTGTACCATGTGATAGTAATCAGCCAATCACGAATGCATATACGTATAGTTTGTGAGTTCTTGCACATGCACAGTAGGAGCTGGTGACTCAAAAAGTGTAAATATAAAAGAATGTGCACATGTTTTTTAATGGAAGTAAATTGGAAAGTTGTTTAAAATTACATGCTGTATCTGAATCACGAAAATGTAATTCGACCTGAGTGTCCCTTTAAAATACAATGCCTGTGTCTAAACACTGATAAGGGGTGGAGTACAGTGCCCCAGACAGCATTGCTTTGTAAGTATTTTTGCAAAATTATTTTAAAATACTTGCCAGTCATTTTTAAACATTTTTTTTTTTTTAATGGAAACTCTTTTTAATTAATTAGCCTTTTTAGGATATGCACAGATCTCAACTTTTTTTATGGCAATTTAAATCTAAATTAGTTATTAGGGGAAATAATTTACAAGCAGATCTCACTTGTAAACACATCAGTTGCTGTGTTCAATTGAACCAAATTAAATTTATATTCTGCACTACTAAGATGGAAAACAACTACAAAATGATCAAAGATGGTGTAGTTCAGTGGATATGGCGCTTACCTTTTATAACTTGTGGTCCTGAGCACAGCTTAGGTGAACTATAGGATACCTGGCTACTGCAGATTTAAATCTTTATAATCAATTGGCTGAGGCACATTATATTGCAATCATTAGGTTAATGCAACATTAACCTAATGTGACATCTATTTTTTTTATTTTTTTTAAATGTGGAAAAAAGTAAATAATAAAACATGTTGTTATTGCTAAAGTTTAAGATGTCACACAAAAACATTATTGCTTAAAGGGACACTGAACCCAAATTGTTTCTTTTGTGATTCAGATAGAACATTCAATCTTAAGCAACTTTCTAATTTACTCCTATTATCATTTTTTCTTTGTTCTTTTGCTATCTTTAATTGAAAAAGAAGGCATCTAAGCTTTTTTCTTAGTTCAGCACTCTGGACAGCACTTTTTTATTGGTGGATGCATTTATCTCCACCAATAAGCAAGGACATCCCAGGTTTTTCACCAAAAATGGGCCGGCATCTAAACTTACATTCTTGCATTTCAAATAAAGATACCAAGAGAATAAAGAAAATTTGATAATAGGAGTAAATTAAAAAGTTGCTTAAAATGTCATGCTCTATCTAAATCATGAAAGAAAAAATTTGGGTTCCGTGTCCCTTTAATGGAAATACTCTATTTAAACCCTGTTATTAAATGCATACATACAAGCAGACAAATAATACATCAAATATAGGCAGTGATGCAAATGAAATTACTTATTTTTATTGAAACTTCTGTAACTTTTCATGTTGATTTACCATGATATTTTCTTACATTATATTACACAACAATTATCCAACATTTGTCACCTCCAAAATCCTGTCCTAGCAATCTCATCATATTAATCATTGTAATGCACCCCCATGGTCCTCTGCAACAGGAAGTGGATGACTGAAGAAATTAATTAGATCTCTCTAATTTAAGTGGACACACACTGCTATGAACACAGCAAGGGCATGTTTCTCTCTTTGAAGTTGACCTGGTCAGTAATGGTCCTATTAATTTTTACTCTGATTTCTTTTCATGTTGGAGGAGAATTTCAAAGAACATTTTTCTTTCAACATCTAAAACAAGTGAATGTGTTAGAAATATTGTATTTTAATCAGTTTTGTTTCTGATAATGTTTAGTACCATTTGCTCTGCTTGGAATATAAAAAATTCAAAATGAGGTCAAATCAGTTGTATTGCAGAGATGTTCTTCATCATTTTTCTTAATTTATTAACCTAATTTTGTTACTTAAAATATTGTTAACTTACAGTTTTACGTTTACAGTGATTTGCAGAATTTTTTTTTTGTTGTTCTGCAGATGTTTAGTCACAAATTAAATAATGGAAAAAGTTTTCCAAAGAGAGTAATTTCTGTAAAGGTATATGTTACCCTTAGCATTTACGGGGCCCCAAAGTCCAGGGCTCTTATTCCCCTCCCCTGTATGCCCTGCCCCATGTATGCATGTATAGCTCACCCCTGTCACAACATTCAGAGTTAAAGGGACAGTCTACACTAAAATTGTTATTGTTTAAAAAGATAGATAATGCCTTTACTACCCATTCCCCAGCTTTGAACAACCAACATTGATATATTAATATACTTTATAACATTTAAACCTATAAAAATTCTGCATGTTTCTAAGCTACTAAAGGTAGCCTCTTATCACAACAGGAGACTGCTAGTTCATGTGGGCCATATAGATAATATTGTGCTCCTACTCGTGGGTTGTGCACACCACAGTGTTAATTGGTTAAAATGCAAGTCAATAGATTATAAAAAGTCATGTGATCAGGAGGCTGTCAAAAGAGGTTTAGATACAAGGTAATCACAGAGGTAAAAAGTATATTAAAGGGACTTTCCAGCCAAAATTTAAATGCACATAGATTAATTACATATTTGAATAGAAACATATTTGCAATATAAATGTATTGGCAAAAATGCTTCTAGTAAAAGTTATCACTGTTTTAGTGTTAAGATTTTTCTGTGCACGTGCATGTGAAGTATAGCTAGATATTGTCAATGCACCAGTATTTTAAGTATTGCAGATGCTCTGAGCATCAGTGGGGCTTGTATAATGTTAGCAATTACAAAATTGAGTCATTGCCAGATGGTACATGCATCTTAGGCTCTCTGAGCAAGTGCTGTGTTTGAAATGCTGGTGCACGGTGCATACTTAAATACACTTTTGAAACAGCTATACCTTTTATTAGAAGCATTTGTGCTAATACATGTATATTACAAAAATGCTTCTATTCAAAACTAAAGCGCAATCATGTAGATTCCAATTTTAGCTGGAATGTCCCTTTTATATAGCTGTGTTGGCTGGGAATGGGTAATAAAGGGATTATTTATCTTTTTAAATAATAAAATTTTTGGAGTTTAACATAAAGAATAACAGTATATTTTACCCCTCCTGATACTATAAACACTTCTTCAGGATATACATTGCACCTTCTCGTACCTTCACCCCTGAAAGTGGGGGGGGGGGGCCCACCAATAGCATGGGGCCCTGGACGGGTGCCTTTTTCGTTGTGCCCAAAGGTCAGGCCTGGCTAGATCCTATTCTTGCCATTGGTGATAGTGGGTGGCAACCTTGTTGCTATCAATAGCAGCTGGCTATGTATCACATTTGAGGAGCAAACAAATTAAAGGGACAGTCTAGGCCAAAATAAACTTTCATGATTCAGATAGAGCATGTCATTTTAAACAATTTTCCAATTTACTTTTATCACCAATTTTGCTTTGTTCTTTTGGTATTCTTAGTTGAAAGCTTAACCTAGGAGGTTCATATGCTAATTTCTTAGACATTGAAGCCCACCTCTTTTCAGATTACATTTTAACAGATTTTCACCACTAGAGGGTGTTAGTTCACGTATATCATATAGATAACACTGTGCTCACTGTGAAGTTATCTGGGAGCAGGCACTGATTGGCTAGACTGCATCTGTCAAAAGAACTGAAAAAAGGGGCAGTTTACAGAGGCTTAGATACAAGATAATCACAGAGGTTAAAAGTATATTATTATAACTGTGTTGGTTATGCAAAACTGGGGAATGGGTAATAAAGGGACTATCTATCTTTTAAAACAATAAAAATTATGGTGTAGACTGTCCCTTTAAGTGGTTCAAGCATAGTGAAAGCTATTACTGACTATGTGTTCCAATAGAACATAATAACAACAGTATCCTATGACTTCTGATATAGTGTGTTACTGGTCCCAAAAGTTAAAGGGACAGTATACTGTAAAATTGTTTTTCCCTTAATGTGTTGCCAATTACTTTTTTTACCATATACAGAGTATAAAATTTGCTTTTTAAGGTTCATTTGTGTATATGAATTAGCTGATTTTGTGTTTTGAAGCCACAACCTAATAAAATGGGTTGAGCTTGTAGGTATAATTAGATCTTATTACTTTATAGCATTGTGTACATATAATGCTTCTTTATCTTATATATGTCTGTAAACCAATCACCAATACTTGGAGAGAACAATAGAAAACTAACATTGTATTACTTATCTCTTCTATACCCCACTGAGAGTGTAATTTCTTCTGCTGGCTGTGTTTACACAGCTTATCTATAGCTTGGCCCTAAGGCTAAACATTTTCAGAGTAGGCGGGGATACCACAGGCTAATTCAACCATTTCAAATGCCAATATAAGGGTAAAGGAAATACTTGTAAACAATGTAATATAATCCAGCAGGTAAAGTGGATCATTGGGAACAAATTTAAGGGGATACATTTTTTGAGTATACTGTCCCTTTAAGTAAACCAAAATTTAAAGGGACATGAAACCCATATTTTTATTTCATTATTCAGATAGAGCATACAATATTTTTTTTTAATGTTTCTAATTTACTTCTATTGTAAGCACCTCTTTGTTCTTATGGTATTCTTTGTTAAAGAAATTACCTAGGTAGGTAGAATTAATTTGGGAAATTCTGATTAAAAATAATGATCTGGAATATTGTAAATTAATCAGAAAATGTTTTCCCCTTGATAAAGCTGAAGTATTTTTCAGAGGCAAAAATACAGAACTAAATCACATGATATAAAATTGGAGCAAATTATAATCGTATAGTTTGTGATAGCAATGATTTATATATATATATATATATATATATATATATATATATATATATATATATATATATATATATATATATATATATATATATATATATATATATATAACTGTTGAAATATACTTTTAGCAGAGACAAGTGCATATGTAAAGCATGCTTAGGATCTGTGTAAAACTGCCCTTTAAGATTAATTAAAGGGTCATTAACCTTTATTTTCTGTGGTACTTTGTGGCAATTTTTTTGAAAAAATATTTTTTCTGTAATTGTGGGGCATACAACTGTTCACTAATGGAGATTTTAGAAGTTGTCAGTTAGTGACTTTGTATCCCATCAAGAGACATGCACTTATAAAGCTGTTTGTTTAACATGCAAGATAAACATTCATTGAGAAATATTTTCAATGTTGTACTTTTAAATGCATGGTAGACTTTTTTAAACTTTCTGGGCTCCATTTACCAATGTCCAGGTGGACAAGGTTCCCAATCAGGGAACCTGCCCGCCTATGATTATAGGCGCAGCAGTCAAATTGAAAAGAGCATGGGTGCATTTATATTTGAAAAAGAGGATTTTTTTAAAATATACTTCTATTAGTAAGATTGTAGTAAAACATATTACTGTTTTTCAGCAGTAAACACACATACATATACACATATACAAACACAACACCTTCTCGGAGTCAGTAGTGGCTTACATGACACAAATGGAGTCTTCACTGATGCAATACACCCCACCCCACCCCACCGCCAGCTCTCTGAACAAGCATAGTGTTTGAGTTCTCGTCCTGTAGTCACATGGAGCATATGTGCATATTCAGTTGTAACAGTAATAACTTTTACTAGAAGCATTTTTGCTAATAGAAGTATATTGCAAAAATGTTTCTATTTAAAATTGAAATGCATTCATTCACATTTCAGTTTTGAACTGTCTATCCCTTTAACAAATTACACAAGAGCAGGCTGTTAGTCACCACAGTTGTGGTCTCTTATCAAGAGACACAACATTTCTAAACAGCATCCAATTTTGGAAAGATTTCGAGTTTATAGAGAAAACAAAATGTTTTTGCACAATATCTGGCATAAAAACAATAACATCATCCAATTTTTTTAAAGCACTTTTTATCTTAAAGGGACACTGTAGTCAGATTTGTAATGGGTATGTCACACAAGTATACATGTAAATAAACATTTTTGTAATTGGGATACTATATTAAATATGCACCGTTTAAACAATATATCATTTTGAAATAATTAATTTTTCCAAACCCACTTAGTTGTCTGCCGTTACGGATTCCCAATCCGGGCTGACAACTGCAGTTGGAACATGGCGACTCTGAGACGCATTGCGCATGCGCGAGTTAGCGCAACATCATAGACTTCGCTGCGCAGTTAATGTCATCGTCCTGTCAGCTATCATCTTGGCTTGAGTGCCCCAATGCGCGCATGCGAGAGAAAGGAAATGTTATTGCGCATGCGTTGAATGCCAATAATATATGTAACTAATATGCAAAATCAAGAGATATGATTGGCGAGTTTGTTAGCCCTTAGACGGCCCACATTTGTGGGCTGGATGACGTGATGTCATGGCCATAAAATAAAATATACTTTTACGGCAAAAGGGAGCTTCTTTACAAATAATAAGAAGGTACTTTACATTTATATCATATTTTATATGCAAAATCTATGTTCCGTTTTAGACTTAAAAAAAAAAGGAAAGTAATCCTTTAAATTGAACATTGTATTGTTCCATAACCATTCAAATATTGTTTTCTTCAAACAGCTTAGTTATTGTAGTAGCCTTCCGAATATTCCATTTTCTTAAAAGAACAGTGTACACAAATTTTCATATAACTGCATGTAATATTCACTACTGTGAAGACGAGTATGCACAGATACTGATATAAACATCCAGTATTAAACCTTTTAAAAAATTACTTAGAAGCTCAAGCTGTTGATGAGGTTAGTCTGGGACACCCACTGAAAGGGGTTGGGAAAACAAGGATATCAGACACTCCCCCTCCCCCCTCCCTTCATAGGAAAAGACAAATAACATAAACAGGAGCCTGTAAACATGTGTATACATCTAACACTTGGGACTTGGTTAGGAATCTGAAAATCAGCACAATGTTCTTAAATAAGCAAAACTATATTATTTTTTACAAAAACACTACCAGATGGGCTGTATAAATGGTTAATCTACAAAACATTTATGCAAAGAAAAATCTAGTGTACGATGTCCCTTTAAAGGGACATGAAACCCAACATTTTTCTTTCATGATTCAGATAGAGCATGACATTTTAGAAAACTTTCTAATTTAGTTATATTATCAAATTTTCTTTGTTCACTTTGTATCTTTTGTTTAAAAGCAGGGCTGTAAGCTCAGGAGTATGCATGTCTCTGGAGCACTATATGACAACAGTTTTGTAAGAATTTGCCAGAGCCTTAGATGGCAGCACTATTTCCTGAAATGTAGTTATCCAGACACCTACCCTAGGTATCTCTTCAACAAAGAATATCATACGAACAAATCAAATATGATAATGAAAGTAAATTGGAAACTTTTTAAAAATGGAATATTAACTTTCTACCATAGAGAATCACTGTATTAATATTCCTTGGGTTCTTTTTACTTATTTTCCATCCAAATGTAGATCTTAGTGTGTTGAACTTTCACAAGAATAAGCCAGACTCCGAAAAGGCCACGAGCAGCTGCCTTCTTCTGCATTCAGATCCTAAACATAATTCAGATAAAAAAATGCCATTTTAAGAGACTTATTATTTATTTGCACACTTTCTGAGGCACCAGATACTTTTGAGCATGTGCAAAAGTTCACAGTGTATACTTCTGTGATTGTCAGATGGCTCTCACATAATACAGGGGGCTGGCAAACTGAAGTCAATTTTAAAATGTATTTCAAAAACATATATACTCATTTAAAATTCATGCAGCTGTTGATTATGCATTTCTAGTGTATATAATGGTCCTTTAAAAAAATTAAAGTTGTAAACATTTTTGTAAATATAGTTTTATCTGGAGGAGTCTTTTGATAATTTGTAAATGAAAAAACGTATTAGAAATTATTCTTAGACAATAACTTCTTTAATGCAGCAATCATTGAAATGTAATGTGTCAGTCTTTTCAATATGATAGGTTGGATTGCAGTGTAAAATATTTAACTGATTTGATTGGCTACAAAAATTTAAATATGACGGTTTCCAAGCCAGAGAAACTAAACTTTTCCTAGTACCCTCATGAACAAATACATCAGGCAGGATTCAGCTCTCCTGTGTTCATCCTCTGGGCAAAAGATAACTCTTTTAGAAGCCTATCCATCCATGTATCCAAGACTCGCTGTTCTAGAATGTAAAACTATACACCATGCTGACTTTTTGCTATGTCCCTTCTATCCAGCCATTTGTACTTTTGGATCTACAATCAGTCTCCAGTAGCTATCAGCAGGAGTTTAAAAGTTTTCTGTTTTGTGCCTTAAAAAAAAATCTTTGTACAAATTTTACTTTTTTTTTTCCGAGCTTCGCTACACTCAGTTTGCTCAGTAGAGATGAGAAAGAAGTTAGCTTTACATTGCATAAGGCACCGTGTGTGTGTTTGCATATTCTGTGAATCTATTAAAGAGCAGACTTCATTTATATGTTAATATGTGTCGGCACCCTGGCTAAGCAGACAAAATTATCTCATGGGAAGCTGAAATTTTTTGTCAGTTTGCCTATACTTTAACATCTCAATAGTAGTAATAATCTTGTTTAGCAAAACAATCGGTGATCAGGAGAACTTTGACGACCCATCAGCCTGTCCAAGCAAAGGGCTTTTCAAAAATCTGGAAAAAAAACTTTTTTATGTTGCTCTATATCTTTTTGTGTATTTTAGTTTAATTTAATTTGAAGACTTCAACTAGAAAAAAAATTATGAGTATCTTGGAATAAATATATTCAAGGGATAATGGATTAGAATGGAAATAATAATAATAATAATAATAATAATAATAATTAAAAAACAAATAATTGCAATTTAACTGTTGTATTTATTTATATTCACATTAAAAGAGGATTTGCACAAATTACAATTTGTCTGTCCAAAGTAGTCAACAGTATGATTATTATATATAACGTGTAAAATAAAATTACAGAGGCTGATACTTTATCCAATAACTGACAATTTACTAATTTCCAATCCTTTGAGAATCATCAGTCAAGGGGGATTTTTTTGTAGATAAAACATAGAATTTGATGGTAGATAAAAACCAAAAGGTTCATCAAGTCTACCCATATTATTTGTGCAGTGTAAACTTACTTAAGTTTTTCTAAATTAACCCCAATATAATTTAAAGGGACATGAAACCCAAAATTTTCTTTCATGATTCAGATAGAAAATATAATTTTAAACAACATTCAAATTTCCTTCTATTATCTAATTTTCTTCATTCTTTAGGTATTCTTTGTTGAATAAAAAGCAATGCACATGGGTGAGCCAATCAAACGAGGCATCTATGTGCAGGCACCAATCAGCAGCTACTGACCCTATTTAGGTATGCTTTTCAACAAAGGACATCTAGAGAATGAAACATATTAGATAATAAAAGTAAATTGAAAAGTTGTTTAAAATTGCATGCTCTTTCTAAATCATGAAAGAAAAAAAGAAAAAAAATGTGTGTTTCATGTCCCTTTAACCTTTTCACTGTTAAGCCTTCTTTAATGCCAGTGCTAAGCCAATTTTGAGCTTTTTTTGCTACCTACATCTAAACCCTATTGTAAGTCAAATTTCAATGAGTGACCCACACACCTGGTTCAGCCCCTTTGTTAAGTTACATGGGAGTGCCACACACTAGACCACCAATAATCCCCAGCCTGTACAGTGGGGTATCGCCGAAAACAGTATTTGATCGGGGATCCCCCTGCATGACAATAATGTCCCATCATGCGCTTTGAAGGGATTAAAGCCAAAATTTGTAAAGAAATATCTCAATCTGTTAGAAACATCTATGTCTACTGGACCACTAATTTTAATGAACTGAAAGAAGCAAAAGGGGTTCAAAAACAAAACAACCCCCTACCCCAGCATCCGCTGCTTAGTACATTGAGCCCGATTTCAAAAGAAAGATATCTAACATAATGGAAGTATGACAGCTGTTGTATTTGTTTATTGCTATGTGCTGTACAGTACCAGCTTTTCACTTCCTGTATATTATTATGTCTCCCTTACATCTAATTTACCTAAAAATCACCTTCACTCTTTATCATCTGTGACCCTGTGACAATAACAAATCTACAATGACTCAAGTATATTTAGAAAAAGGGTATTTGAAAAAAAGTGTAGTGGTTCTGTTAATCCACGTCTCTATGTCCAGCTTTTATATAGATCAGTGAAGCAAGTAGACTTGGATTTCAAGGCTTATGTTTGAGTTGCGTATGTTTGACAAGTCTGCTATACCCATAGATTGACATGTGTACAATTGCAGGCTTCTGTTTGAATGCTTGGTGAACAGTTTCTTGATAAATGTATTGAGATGGGCAACCCATACAAGTCCTTAAATCTGATCAACAGGTGATGAGGGTATGTCACGATGACTAATACCAAAAGCTACATTTTTATCTGAAGCAAGAGTGGTATTTTAAGGCTTTTGTTGCCTAGTTTACGGTTCTTAACATGCTCTGAACTTGATGCTTTCAAACAGTGGTAAGGCTAAGAGTGAGTGGAGTAAGTAGACTATTCATTGAGGCTCACTATAGATCAGGATTTCCCATCAACTTTCCTTAGGACACACTAAGGGGTCGAGTTATGAAGCTGTGGTGGACAGGGGCGGCGGCGCATATACGCTCCACTGTCTGCCGCAGCTCACCTCTGGCAGGCTGAATTCCGCTGCCGGAATTCAGCATTGCACACAAGCACTATTTTGCATTGCATGCAATCCCTCCCCCTGATCGCGCACAGCTTATTACGTGTGGGCAGGAGCTGTCAATCTCCCTGGTCTGACGAGAAAGGTTAAGGAAGCAGCGATCTAATGACCGCTGCTTTTTAAATACGCACTGCAGGTTCTCTCGTGAGAACCTGCAGTCGTAGGCAGTCAAAGCCTGCCGAGGGGTTTGATAAATCGACCCCTAATTAGTAACATTTTCAGGATGTATGAAAATGTAATGATAAAAGAGAAAAGATACATGATCGGGATGTTGGTTACCTGACTTGCCCTTCTATCAAAGACAGTAGCCAAACCAAACTACTCTTGGGAAGATAAAAGATCTTTTTTTTAATAGTCTATTTTTTTAGCATTGTGCTTATATTAGTAAAGATGTGATCTATACAATATCCAACTAGATTTTCATTTCCTTCTTACAGTGCTATTTATCATTATTAATCCATCATTTCCAACAGTTACTTAAAAAAAAGAACAAACAACATCAACAACAAAAAAACAAATATTAAATTGTATAGGAAGTATTTTAACAGTTTAGGTATAAAGTAGTATTTGAACAATTAAAAATTAATCTTGACATTTTTTAGTGACTATGAAAATTACTTCTGGTACGTCAACCATCTTCATATCACCATTTCTGCACAACAGGAGTTAAATAACTATTAATATAATGCTAAAATATGTCACTTGCGACCTCAAATAGAATAAATAAAAACATTTATGTTGAGTTAGTTCCAAACATCATCAGTCAGATGAATAACAAGGATAAAGTTTAGTTATAGATTAATAATCCAAAGTACAAATAGTTCTGAACAAATTGGAAAAACATACCTATCATATTAGCACAACGCGGGTCAAAGGTTCAATAGAATTTGTTAGTTACATTTTTTGCAGAGATACAAAACAGTGACCTTTGGCACTGTCATGTGTATGCTGGGAAACTATGAAAAACAAAATGTACTATATCATTAATACATCAAAAATATTAACAGAGAACCACTAAGCAGGGATGAATTATAACAAGATATTGAGAAATGAAAGGAGGGACATTAAAAAATGTGGTTAATATTCTATACTAAATACTGATTGGTATTTTATTTTAGACCTGTCTTCTTTTTTCCTTGAAATTGAAACATCTAACAAAACATGATTATAAGTACTGGAATGTCAAATTTTTATTGATTCTCAAGTTTCCTATTATTTTGAACAGTTCTGAAACTTTGGTTCACTCTCACATGAAAATCTCTCTTTTTTTGTGTAAATGCCAAGATATCCCATAAAAAGAAGGGCAAACTTGGTTTTCAAAAAAGTGCAATGGCTTATGGGCCTGAAATGTTAGTTAAACAGCTGCAATCTTAAGATCCGATGTTAACTGTAGACAACAGATACTGCCTGTTGGTCATGATACCAGCTAGACAGGATTCCAGGAGTAATGCTTTTCCAGCAGCCATTTGGAAATCTGGCCCATTTAATTTAGATGGTGCAAGTATTTTGAAATTATTTTTTAAAAAATGTTTTTCTGCGGAATTATAATGACTCTGAATTTGATAACAGCTTATATGAGCTTATTCTAAATAGCATTTACCAGTATAGGGAGATAGAGAGTAATAAAGAGTAAAATAGGAAAATACATATAAAATAATAATAGAAAAAGTGATATAATATTATATATATATATACAGAAGAAAGACTGAGAGAGAGAAATGTGATGAAGAGATGGTGAGAGAGAATGAGATAGGGATAAGTGAGAGGCGTGATCTTGAGGATGGCATTAGGAGAGAAAGAAGTATGTGTGTATGAAGTTTGTGTATGATTCAGGAGAGGGGCAGGTCAATGGAGAAGAAAGATAAGAAAGCACTATAGACAAAGTACTCCAAAAAAGAATAAAAAATAGACACCTAGTAAGGCATAGTCACTGACAAACGCAGGGGATCTAGATTCAATCACAATGAAAATGTATGGCTAATAGAAGGCCATATAAAAAACAAAAATCATTGCAGACACAAACTGAGAGATAATGTATGTAATGTGAGTTGAAAAAATGTATTGAACATAAATTTTGTGATTGTAAATACTGATGTTTAGAGAAAAATCGGTATTGATGCCAAGGGGTAGATTTAAAGGGACAGTCAACACTTCCGTTAACATTATTTGATATAGAAAACTAAGATCCGCCTGCACTATACCCCTTCTGCCTTGCCGCCTTGTTTATGTACTAATCACTGTCGCTAACTTCTCTAATACTGGGTAAATATAGCAGCTGAACTCCCCCCACCGTTACATAGTTAGCAACAGTGATTAGTACAGAAGCAAGGCGGCAAGGCAGAAGGGGTATAGTGCAGGCGGATCTTCGGTTTTTAGTTTTCTATATCAAATAATGTTAACGGAAGTGTTGACTGTCCCTTTAACAGGCAGCGGACGCTGCTAGTTTCCAGCTTGCCGGAAACTTAAGTTAAGAAGCATCAGTCATAAGACCGCTGCTCCTTTTAGGTGGCGGACTGCAATCATCCTGAATACTAGAAATTATTGTGCAATGTTAAATGCCGACAGCTGTAGTGAATCATGTCCGCCCGTCATTTAATAAATTGACCCCCAAGTCTTAAGAAATTATATTAAATACATGGCAAGAGATGTTAAATATCTCTATATGTGAAGCAGTTGTTGTCAGTTCAAGAGGGTGTTTATATCTGGGGCACATCATCAGGAAGCCAACTGTCTCAAACATAGAAAAAAGTACGCAAGATTTCCTTCTTTTTATATATTTCTTACACAGGAACTTGTCATAAAATAACAACAGGTTAAACTTACCTAATGTTTTATGCACTACTCCATATCCCACCTCAGCATTCTTTAAGTTTATTGTATGCAAATATAATGCAGGAACACCTTTTCAAATAGACTGGTCTCCCTCTTCCAGCTTCACTGGAAGGTTGATTTATTCTGCTTCCTCTGGTTATATTTTTCTTTTACTGAAATTTTTAGTATAGGTGGTGCCTTTCAACAGGCAAAGATTGGCTATTTCAAATGACAACATAAAGATAAAGGAGATGCAGGAACACCCTTTCAAATAGACTAGTCTCCCTGTCCCAGCTTCAACAGAAGGTTGATTTCTTCTGTTTCCCTTGTTTACATGTTTATCTTATGGAGATTTTCAGTATAGGTGATGCTTTCAATAGGCAAAATAATGGTTTCAAATGAAAAAAATAAAAGTAAAAGATGTACTTGTAAATATGAAATACACTCCAGCAGGTAAAATGGATAATTTGGGAACACATTCAAGTGAAGAAATGGTTTCAGTACAATGTCAATTTACGCAAAACTCTATGCCAGATTCATAACCAACTGAACAGGCAAATTATTAAAATAAATTAGAGTCGACAACAATTTCCTGTAACAGTTTAGCCCCTTGACTTCCTGTTGGGAGGAGCTGGCGTGCGAGGACGCCGCTCTGTGCGCAAGTGTTAGTGGCGCAGTGATACATCACTACCGACCGGTGCTTGCCTTGCCGTTGCTCGTGGAGACTGCTATCCTGGTGGGGTGGAATCCCTGAGCCCGGACGTGGAGCTAGCACTGTGGAAGTCCCTTAAAGGCCGAATTTGCTCTGCCGGCTAGAGCTTCCTTCTTACCTGGTCCTGGTCCTGGTTGACGGCGGGTCTAAGAGCTAACACCAGCGCGCGCAAGGGGTGCATAAGTCGCTGGCAACGGAATCAAAAGGAAGGCGCCGATATTGAAGCTGCTGCCTGGAAATCCCGATTGCTACCTGGAGGTGTCCGGTGCAGTAATAGGTGAACGACAGTGGAGAGCAGCAAACAGGCCTAGAAGTGTACAATACTGGAGGTCTTAACCGCAAGTATACATTGTACTGGCTAATAACATTTAAAAAGGCACCTGAAATGCTTGTATGACTCTGACCCTGCCCATACCCTATAGACTGATATTCATGCTGTGTCTGTGACTGGGGCCTCAAATTTTCTTTTTTTTTCTCTCCAAAAACATTTTCAACTGTGTTAAAATTACAGACATTTGGATACATGTGAACTCTGCAAGTGGAAGTTTAGAAGCCTATACTGTTTTCTTTAAGTTGTGTTGATAACCTAGATTACTTAAAGCTGAAAGAAGATGCTTTATAATTATAACATTTTGCTTGACGTGTAAAGGAAAGAACATCAAAACCTATAAACACTGGGAACGTTTTATTTTTCAGGAACATTACATTAAAGGAAAGACTCTTGATTAATAGAAACCAAGTGTTATCTGCCCAACTCAATCTGCTGTCTTCTAGTATATTCTCTGTTGTTGTTACCTATAAGTAATGTGAAGATTATAAATACTAGAGTATTAGTGAATACCCTGGGAAGATAGATAATAGTAAGCAGTCAATAGACTCTGTCTCTTGGTTCAGTAAGGCCTCAGAAAGGTGTAATAGGTGTAGTAGGTTAACCATTAAGGAAAGTATCCTCTAAAGGATAAAGGGGGTTTAAGTTATGCCTATGTTCATAATAATAGAAGAACTTTCTTGTTAATATTCTATTCACTGATTCTGGATCTTTTGAAAGTTAGTATTTGTGTACTTAATGTTGTAGTGCCAAGCCAGTACTCATAACAACAATACGTGTGGAAAAAAAATCCTTTTAGCAGCAATTTGGAAAGGAACAAATGTTGAAACACTTGAGCACTCCCCTTCTTTTTTTTTTTCTTTTTTTTCTTCTTCTTTTTTACACTTTTTTTTTTCACACCATTATATCACATGGAAAGATTTGTATCACACACTAAAGCGAATTCCCCGATAATGCCTCCTAAGCACAAAGGAGAAAAAAAAAAAACACTAGACAATATGACACTAGTATCTCAAAGGAAGTCACGCCTAACACATCTATAAATCCTGACTCACCTAACCTTATCAGCCAAATAGCTGGAATTATTAATCCACAGTTTGATTCACTAAAGACAGAAATGACCACACTAACAAATGAGGTAAGACAGTTCCATACTATGCTTGAAGAAGCAGAAAACAGGATCTCTGACATAGAAGATAGGGTTAATAGCCAAGAACAAATTACGATAGCACATCAAACCAAGTTAGATGAGTTGCAGGCCAGAATTGAAGAAATAGAGGATCGTGCCCGCCGTAATAATTTTAGGATAATCGGATTACCAGAATCTGATAAATATCAAGATTTAATTGCTTTTGCCTCTACTAGGCTTCCTGAGATATTAAATTGCCCAAACAATAGTCCAATAAGGATTGAGCGTGCGCACAGAGTAGGACCAACACGTACAAGTAAAGATGGAAACTTGAGACCAAGAGCAGTGATAGTCAAAGTATCACATTTTCAAGATAAAGTTAATCTTTTTAGATGCTATAGGAAGAAATATCCATTGACAATAGAACAACATAAGAACAACATAAGACTTTTATTTTCAGATTTTTCTATAGAAACTTTAGGTAAACGCAGGGAAATGTCCCCATTTTGCTTGAAACTTATACAAGCTAATTATAATGCCAGGCTGTTGTATCCAGCAAAAATTGCAGTGATGATAAATGGTGAAATTAAGATGTTAAAAGACCCTAAGGAAGCGCAAAGTTTTTTTTAACAGAAAATAAGATTAATTAATCTGCTGTTTTAGTATTACTATGTTTAAAAGATATTGTATTTAAATGTCTTGCTCTGTCTGTGTTTGGCTTTTTTCCCTTCTTTGGTATATGCATGTTCTTGAAGTTAAGAATATACATTCATATTTTATAGGAAGTGCCTGGTGTGGGGCCTTTTTTTTATTTTTATTTTTTTCCCTGTTTTTTTTTTATAAAATATGGCTGGTTCTGATATAAAAATCCTGTCTTGGAATGTGGGAGGGATAACCTGATAAAATCTGATATCCTTTGCTTGCAAGAGACCCATCTTAAAGCCCCAGAATTAGCCAAGTTAAAAATCCAATGGGTCGGCGAAGTGATTGCTACTTCATGCACCCAAAGAAAAAGAGGGGTTGCAATTCTAATTAACAAGAACTTGACTTATAAGGTTGTGCATGATGAGAAAGATAGCGATGGTAGATTTCAAATAATAAAAATAGAAATTAACAACTCAGTCTTTATTTTATGTAATGTATATGGTCCCAACTTTATTGACTTGGAATTCTGGGATAACCTCCGTGGAAAACTTTTAAAATTTTCCAAGGAAAACATAATTATAGCGGGGGACTTCAACATGGTTCCTGACTCTAAGCTTGATAGACTTGATAAAGGACAGCAATGTAAAAAAACTTGTGAAAATAGATTGCTTCGGAATTTTTGTAATTCTCTGGCTCTCAAAGATATCTGGCGCCTACAAAACCCGGATCTCAGAATGTACACCTGCAAGTCGAAAAGTCATAAAACATTCTCGAGAATTGATCTGTTTTTGGTTTCAGACAAAATATTTGGATTAAATATTGTAACAGGCATTGCAGATATAGTCATCTCGGACCATGCTATATTAACTTTAGTTATTAAAGCTAATCTCAAGAAGGAACTAAATAATTTTTCTAAATTTTTCTTTCCTAAACATTTGCTCCATAATATTAAATTTAAAAATTGGTTACAGTCCAAATGGACGGAGTTTTACAATTTTAACAAAACATATATAAATAAAACAGAAATCTTTTGGGAGACTGCTAAATGTTTTTTTAGAGGGGGAAATAAAAGCATATATGTGCAAATGGAAACGTAAGAATAAGCAGAGGGAGTATCAATTAGCCAATGCTTTGAAGAATAGTTTTAGGGCATATATTTCATCTGTAAGTGAACAAAATTGGGACAAGTATATTAAGGCTAAATCAGAGAGAGATTTATTTTTAAAGCAACAAACAGCAAGCAGAGAACTGAGACAGAAAGCACTATATGGGGGTTTCTCAGGGCATTCAGCGAAATATCTTGCATGACACACTAAGAAAAACTCAAATAACAGGATAATGGCAGTCCAATCTAATAAGCAAAGATTCACTAACAATGCAGACATAAAAAAAGTTTTCCATCTGTTTTATCAGGACCTATATGCAGAAAGAGAGATATATCTTGGAAATAAAGAAATATTTTGGCAGAGCATTAAAACTCCAAAACTATCTCTGGAGCAATTAAATAATCTTAATCAACCTATTTCTATGGATGAAATTAAAGCAAGTATTAAAATCTCTAAATTAAGTAAAGCTCCAGGGCCTGATTTCCTTCCTTCTGAATTTTATAAAATGCTCCAAGAACAAATAAGTCCAATTTTACTTAAGTTGTTCAACGAATATTATCAGAATGAAAAAGAGTGCTCCAGTAATTTTGCAGCTTCAAATATAGCCCTGATTCTTAAAAAAGATAAAGATGCTGAAAATCCCTCCTCCTATCGTCCCATATCTCTACTTAATGTAGATTATAAGTTAATAACAACTATCTTAGCGAAGAGATTGCAGAAATATCTTGACCCATTAATTCATAGTGACCAAGTAGGATTCATGACAGGCCGTAGTTCAATGAAAAGCTTGCAGAAAGTTACAATCCTGCTGGATTGGTACCGGAATAAAGCCTATTCAAAAGGAACCCATTTAAGAAATGACTCAGCAATCCTTACAGTCGATGCCGAAAAGGCATTCGACTCAATTACCTGGGATCATTTATTTACCTCACTGACAAAATTTGGCCTTATAGGACAATTCCAACAATTTATCCATAATATCTATAAGAATCCTTGTTCTTCTCTGATTATTAATGATGAAATTACTGAGAGATTTAAGCTAAACAGAGGTACTAGACAAGGGGGTCCGCTCTCGCCACTCTTGTTTAATTTATCCCTGGAACCACTAGCGATTCTACTAAGACAGGAACTTAAAGGGATATGTTTGGGGAAGAATATTCTGACTCTCCTTCTGTATGCAGATGACTTGCTTATCTTTCTTAATAACACAGTACAGAGTATCCCTCAATTAATACGTATCATAGAGGTTTATAGTTCCATTTCAGGATATAAAATAAACACTTCAAAATCAGAGTTACTATGGATTAGGAGGACCCCATATAGTATAAGAAGCCACCCTTTCAAAGAAGTTACGAGTATTAAATATTTAGGTATTGTTCTTAGTGCAGATCCTGAGCATTGGTACGCATTAAATTTTCCTGAATTCTTTGAATATGGGAAAAAAAAATTAGAACAGTGTATGAATTTGCCTCTATCTCTCTCCGCACGCGTGGCTTTAATTAAAATTGTTTTATTTCCTAAACTATTATAATTGTTACAAAATCTTCCGCTTTTATTATCCCGGAGAGATCTAAGTTCATTCAACCGGGTTTGTTCCCTTTTTATATGGCATGGTAAAAGGCCACAAATATCTATGCAGAAACTGGCCATGCGTAAAAGTATGGCTGGGATGGCATTTCCAAATATTCAATATTACAATTGGGTTTCCCTGTTTAAATATGCAGTAGATTGGATCACCAAAAAAGAATATCTGACCTCATTAGAAATAGAATCGGACCTGGTCTCGCCATTTACTTTAAATGCGATTTTACACTGCTGCCCATCCAAATTACCAGCTAACATCAGCAATATGATAACCTTTTCTAATATTATTCGAGCCTGGCATAGAACATGCTCACAGATCAATGTAATACCATATGTATCGAATTATCTAACAATTATTGGGAATCCAGAATTCATTGCAGGTTTGGGACGATCAACCTTCTTAAAATGGAATAATCAAGGATTAATATACCTTGTTCAAATAGTGGACACTCTATCTGGCCATATCAAACCCTTTTGCCAGATTACTAGAGAATTCAGAATTCCCCAATCTGAATTTTTTGCATACCTGCAACTTCGACATTTTTTACAGACGATTAAAATTAAATATAGCCCAGATTGGGAATTAGGAAATCTAGCAGATAATATTAAAGCTTATTCGAAAGGTAACTTTGCAATTACTAATTTTTACACTACCCTGATTTGCCATACGGGACATCAACTTATGAGTGCAATATTAGCTAAATGGAATAGATTGTTCCCTGAGGTGACTTTGGAAAATATTCAAGCAAGCTTTTCATTGGTAAAAAAAACAAAAACTTCTAATGCCTGTAAAGAATCACAATTTAAATTGATTAATATGATCTATATTACCCCTAAAAAAATTGCAGGGTGGTATACAACTAGCAATTTATGTCCTAGATGCAGATCAGATAGGGCGGATCTACTCCACTGTTTCTGGTGGTGTCCAAAGATCAGGCAGTTCTGGTCCAAAATTAATTTCTGGCTTAATAAATTTCTGGACACACAGATATTATTAAAATCTCAACAGATCATTTTTCTAGTTAGTCCCGGGGAAAAGTATAGGAATACTTACTTAATTAACACTGCTATTATGATTGGGCGGATATTAATTTTAGAAAAATGGAAAGCCTCTGCAGCCCCTAGTATGGCCGAGTTTTCCAAGCGTATAGAAACACAAATAATAATGGACCAATATAATATACAGATCTGGAATGAAAAACAGATAGAATTTTTTTTTGCCAAATGGACCAGAGTTATTCAAATAATGCCAACGGGAGTACAAAAACAAATGGTTTTTCCATTCAAGCAATCTATTTTCTTCCAATTAAACATTCTTAATGGCAATTTTCCTACTAGTTGGACGAGCTAGATAGATAGATTAGATCCCCCCCCCGCCTTAACCCTTTTTTTTCCCCTCCCCCCGCACCAGCTCTGCAGACTTAAGATTTCATATTTTTTTTTCTTCCTATGAAATAAATGAAATTATTGTTTGAGTTTAAGAAAAGGAACAGTGAAATTTATAACTGTTGCAGTTCGGAAGGAAACGAGAGAAGGAGAAATAATGGAAATATTTTTGAATTTTGCTTTTGAACTGTATTCTTGATTGTTGTATAGTTTTTCTTTTCTCTTGATGAGATAATAAAAAAATATAATGTACAAAAAAAACAAAGTATCAATAAAAAGAAATTTAAAAAAAAAAATAATAATAATTAGAGTCTTCCTCTGTTAGTCAGAGTCAAGTAACTTGAATCTGCAGAGACACAACATATTCAATTTTAAGAGGTACCTGTCTTATTTGTAAAGTGTGCTTTTATAAGGTCCAAATATGCCTTTACATCTTCACCCAAGAAGCCCCAAACGATATCTGACACAGAATAAATATAGCTGTAAGTCAAACACTGTTGGGTAATGAGAAGCAGTGAAGCAATTCATAACATAGTATTTATGGAGGGAAACAATGAAAACAGGAAATGTGGGGATGGTAGAAGGAAGAGACAATTTATAAGCAACACGATTGACATATTGCACATTTTTTCTATTAGGCCACCAGACAATATGTTGTAGAGGTAAATAAAATATTTTTGACACCAAGATGACCTTACTTAGAAATAGTATGCATTGCACAACCTACCTTCTTATATTAATATACTTTATAACCTTTAAACATCTAAATTTCTGTATGTTTCCAACCCCTGCAGGCCTCCTTTATCTCAGGGCATTTTTATGGCTTTTCACAGCTAATTCATGTGTGGCATATAGATAACATTGTGCTCACCCCTGTGGAGTAATAAAGAGATTATCTTTTTAAACAATAAAAATATTTTGAAGTAGACTGTCCCTTTAATTATAGGGTCAGCTTAAGAAAGGACAATGGTCCCTTTAATTAGATTTACATATTTTACAATTGCTTGAGTGAGCCTAAGGTTGACACCTCGGCCATGTTTTTATGGACACCTAACTTATACATGCTTTAGGGTGTGCAGAGGGAAACAGGAACAGTGATCTCCAGACTCAATATATGTGTGTTGTCCTGGGCCACAATACATGTTACCATATGCACACCCTGAAACATGGGTAACTCAGAACGTTGCTACTGAAACTAGTACACTGAGCAAACGTCATGTTGGAGATTACTACATAAGCGTGTGCTCACATTATGATTATGTAAAAACATGGCGGAGGCATTATGTAGTTTGCAAACAAACAACTGTTTAGACAGCAATTACATGGGCAATGCTTTAGAATCATTTTATTACATTGAGGATGTGAATATTACAAAATTAACATCAATAAAATGTAGAAATATCAGGGGTGGAGCTTGGCCGTGCAGTGAGATGGCCGAAGCATAGAATAGCTCCTAGGCCCTGATCTCCCAGCCCGATGTTAAAATAGCAAGGAACGGGTGTAAAAATACACACGACCGCTAACAAATGCGGTAGGTGGAGGGGCATCCAAAAAGACGTATCCGGAGCTTCCATCATACCGCCAATAGACCCGGAGAAGAAGGTGGCCCAACCTGTGAGATCAATTACGGAGCCGAGGCGGCACTTGACAGCAGAGCCTGTAGAAGAGGCGAACGGAGGTGAGGCCAGATAACGGCAGCTGCACTGGAGCAAAAGATAAGCCGAAAAGGTAGAGGAAGGTGACTCATGCTCCACAACGGACAGCCACGTAGGGCGATGACAGCAGGTAATGGTGAAACTCCATAAAGGGTCAATACGCAGGCAAGCTAATAAAACAGTACAAGCAAGGGAAGAAAATTACATAGGAACATAAAGGGGGACAGAGGGATAAAGCAAAAAGAATTGCTTTAGAAAACAAAAATAAACTGAGGCTTCAGATAATAAGCGCAACACATCCATGCACAAACTAAGACCTGACTCAGGAGTAACATCCATCAAGTATTAACAGACATAATACCCAGATCAAAGAAATACAGCAACGCCAAATAATGTGGCTGAACTGTAAGTTACACACACAGTGCTGGGGGGAAAATACAATGCTGCCCTCATAAACCAGACACACCTGACGACAGTAAGCCCTAAAAGTGATAAGCATTACATACTGAACATAGAAAGGGGGCAGTAAACTACTGGTATTGAGCAATGTGAGAGCAAACAATTGCCATACACTGCATACTGCCGCAAAATAGACACGTCTGCAGGTAAACAGGACTACGCCCACCAACATACAGGGCAGCGACTAAAGAAAAGAAAAACTCTCTCTCTAAGAGGTATTCCAGCCAAAAAGTCACAAAAAGTAGACGTGCAGCCTAAACCAACAATGTTAAGCCAGTATCTAAAGACAGCAGAGGGGCCTCTGCAAGCAAAAGGAGATAACGCGAGAGACATTTCAACCCCAACAGAGACAGCTACTACATCACCCACTGGCCACACAGCCTTGGCATATTCATCAGAAAACACAAGAGAGGATTTAAAACTCAAAAGAGGACATAAACACGGCCATGGCAGACCTGAAAAATATGTTTCAGGAAATGAAAAGAGACATTAAACGCATAGATCAGAAAGTGGGCAACACAACTACTCAAGATGTGCCCCATTAGTCACAGCTCATGTATAACCAGGAGCAAACTCTACAGAACCTACTTGAAAAAATAGAAGACCTCGACAATAGAGGCCGCAGAAATAATCTCTGGGTCAGAGGAGTGCCAGAGAACATCCTACCAAATGCGCTACCAGGATATCTACAAGACCTATACAGAACAATTAAAGGAAACAACACTTCTCTGGACATTGTTATGGAAAGAGCGCACAGAGCCTTAAGAGCCAAACCATCTGCCAAAGCGCCCCCCTTAGAGATGTCATAGTGAAGTTCCTGAACCACCAGGACAAGAAGGAGATACTGTGGCAATCCTGACAAAAACCACAACTTACTCATGTAGGGATACCAATACAAATATTTGCTAATCTAAGTCCTACGACTCTGCAAAAGAGGATGGAGTTGCAGTTTATCACCTCAATGCTATGGAAAGAAAACATACCCTACAGGTGGGGTTTCCTGGTTAGCATAACTACCACGAGAGGAGACAAGTCGTCAACATACAGGACTCTAGATGATCTGGAGATTTTTTGTGTTAAACCACCAAGAGCTCAAACTGGCAACTTCACCAACAGGGGAGAGGCGCTACACAAAGAACTTTAAGTGATATATGTATCTATAGATGGACATCATCTACATTTTATAGCACATGATGAAAAGTATACCGCTCCTCTCCACAAGTTCCAGAAGATGGCTAAAGATCTACCATACAACAGATGGGTGACGTTGACATACAGTTACTGATGCAAAATGTTTTTATTGTTTGTCATTGTTGTTAAGTTAACAAAGTTTGTAAATTGAGGAAATGCTATGTTGCCCCATGTATAACAATGTGACATGAAAACGCTGGCGTGCTATGTAAATGCTACTGGCTGACATCGAATAATTTAGCATATTAAAAGTCTAGAATAAATACTGACCGGTAGCTACCCAAAAAGTACTATCAAAGATGAGCACTTTACATAAACAGATAGCACCCATAAGGATACCACACAAACTAGTTACACTACCAGGGTTAGAGTGGAACCTGTAAATACACCAGAGGGGAAAAAAAAAAAGTTAAAGACCGATATAGTATACCACACTTTCGGCTAGATTACAAGTTTTGTGGTATGAGTGAAAAAGCAGCGTTAAGGCTCATAACGCTGCTTTTTCACTACCGCTGGTATTACGAGTCTTGCATATTTAGGGGCAGCGCACACTTTTTTGGCCGTAACGCAAATTAACTTACGCAATTTGCGTAAAGTCTTATTTCAATGGGACTTCCATAGCGCCGATCTTACAAGCTTTTTCTGGGAGGCCAAAAAGTGAGCGGTAAAGCCTATCCCGCAAGATTCGTAACACAATCTAAAGTCAGTAGTTATGAGTTTTACGCTACAAAGCCGTAGCATAAAACTCATAACTAAAGTGTTAAAAAGTACACTAACACCCATAAACTACCTTTTAACCCCTAAACCGAGGCCCTCCCGCATTGCAAACACTATGCTTAAATTATTAACCCCTAATCTGCCGCTACGGAGTTCGCCACAACTATAATAAACATATTAACCCCTAAACCGCCACACTCCTGCATCACAAACACTAGTTAAATATTATTAACCCCTAATCTGCTGCCCCTAACATCACCAAAACCTACCTTCATTAATTAAACCCTAATCTGCCGCCCCCAACATCCTAAATTTATTAACCCCTAAACCTAAGTCTAACCCTAACACCCCCTAACTTAAATATATTTAAAATAAATATAAATTAAAACTAAACTTACCTAAATAATTCCTATTTAAAACTAAATACTTACCTGTAAAATAAACCCTAAGCTAGCTACAATATAACTAATAGTTACATTGTAGCTAGCTTAGGTTTTATTTTTATTTTGCAGGCAAGTTTGTATTTATTTTTACTAGGTAGACTAGTTACTAAATAGTTATTAACTAATTACTAACTACCTATCTAAAATAAATACAAAATTACCTGTAAAATTAAACCTAACCTGAGTTACACTAACACCTAACCGTACACTACAATTAAATAAATTACCTAAATTAAATACAATTACCTAAATTACAAAAACAAACAAACACTAAATTACACAAAATTAAAAAGAAATTATAAGATATTTAAAGTAATTACACCTAATCTAATTGCGCTATCAAAATAAAAAAGCCCCCCCAAAATAAAACCCCCCTAGCCTAAATTAAACTACCAATAGCCCTTAAAAGGGCCTTTTGTGGGGCATTGCCCCAAATAAATCTGCTCTTTTACCTGTAAAATAAATACAAACAACCCCTTAACAGTATGATGCTTGGGAGAGGGAGGGACCATGCCCTCGTATGATGCTTGGGAGAGGGAGGGACCATGCCCTCGTATGATGCATGGGGGAGGGAGGGACCATGCCCTCGTATGATGCATCGGGGAGGGACAATGCCCATACAAATGCCCTTTTCAGGGCAATGGGGAGCTTAGGTTTTTTAGTTAGGATTTTATTTGGGGGGTTGGTTGTGTGGGTGGTGGGTTTTACTGTTGGGGGGTTGTTTGTAATTTTTTTTGCAGGTAAAAAAGCTGATTTCTTTGGGGAAATGCCCTGCAAAAGGTCCTTTGGTGGTTTAGTTTTGGCTAGGGTTTTTTTTTATTTTTTTTGGGGGGAGGGCTTTTTTATTTTGATAGGGCTATTAGATTAGGTTAATTAGTTTAAATATCTGATAATTTATTTTTTTATTTTGTGTAATTTTGTGTTTTTTTTGTAATTGTATTTAATGAATTTAATTTATTTAATTGTAGTGTAATGTTAGGTGTTAGTGTAAGACATGTTATTTTTTATTTTACAGGTAAATTTGGATTTATTTTAACTAGGTAGTTAGTAAATAGTTAATAATTATTTAGTAACTATTCTACCTAGTTAAAATAAATACAAACTTGCCTGTAACATAAAAATAAACCCTAAGCTAGCTACAATGTAACTATTAGATTAGGGGTTAATAAATGTAGGTAGGTGGCGGCGATGTTAGGGGCAGGAGATTAGGGGTTAATAATATTTAACTAGTGTTTACTAGGCTGGAGTGCGGCAGATTAGGGGTTAATAAGTACAATGTAGGTGTTGGCGATGTCGGGGGCGGACGATTAGCCGGTTAATAGGTGTAAGATTAGGGGTGTTTTGACTCGGGGTTAATGTTAGGGTGTTGGGTGTAAACATAAATTTAGTTTCCCCATAGGAATCAATGGGGCTGTGTTACTGAGTTTTACACTGCTTTTTTGCAGGTGTTAGACTTTTTTTCAGCCGGCTCTCCCCATTGATGTCTATGGGGAAATCGTGCAGAAGCACAGAAAACCAGCTCACCGTGGCTTTCAGCAGCGCTGGTATTGGAGTGCGGTATGGAGCACAATTTTGCTCTATGCTCACTTCTTGCCTGTTAACGCCCGGTTTATGAAAACCTGTAATACCAGTGCTGTAGGGAAGTGAGCGGTGACAATAACATGCAAGTTAGTACTGCACCGCTCTTACCGCAAAACTCATAATCTAGCCGTTATTAATTATGACTAAACCCCCTGATACACGATTTGCACAGAAACACTGTTGAGTATTGTAACATGAAAGGATCTAGGGTGCTCGGTGTTCAAAAATAATGTGTGACACTGTTCACGCTACTGTATACATAGAAAAGACAATATAAAATAAACACCTTGGTATGGTTTGCATCATGTGCCCAACAAAATGTTACTTGCAACATGTGCGGATATACACATTGGAATATTACAACTTACCTCCACTAGACACGACTCACCAACTGCTATGACTCCTAAAGAGGGGCACAAATAGACTCCTAAAACTCATTCAAACAGACATTCATGCTGACATAGGTTAAGATGTAAAAGATGATATAGACTTTGGAGGGATGGGCCAAGGAACTCATCTAAAAGCCCATTCACAAATACCGCCCAACAATTTATCTGCAGACAAACATGAAAACTTGCATAATTCAGCGCCCTAAGGCATACATTATCTTCAGTGAAATGGGCTATTCTGACTACAGCTGCAGGAAACACAAAAACTAGATATGTGCATGGCGAAAAAATTCGGTTTGGATCGATACGGAATTTTTCAAATTTCGGTTCGGATCAATTCAAATTCGGAAAATTTTGAATCGGTTCGGATTCGTTTCGGATTCATTCGGATTAGAAGAAATTCGGCTGGATTCGGTTCGATTCGGTTCGGAAATTCAGAATTTTGGTAAGTGTTAGGTGGGATTAGACTAGTATTATGTACTGTATATTAGGTGTAACCCATAGCAGAGTGATATAACCTAATATACTGTACAATACTAGTGTAAATTCGGTTCGATCCGAATCTCCGAATTTGCCGAATTTCCGAATCGATACGAAACGAATTGCACATATCTAACAAAAACTGACAGCACATAATACCACATAAGTACAGTGCAAAAATAACAGGCACGAACAGAGGTAACTAAGCAGCTTATTATTACATCACACGCCAACAGATAAGCCACCACATCATGACGCATGAAGACATCTTATAGATTAAAGTACGCACCAGTCAACTAATGAATTTTCACTATGCAAGCACCGGGCTGGGGGTAAGGGATACCACCCTCGGTTATTACACTAGACCTTTGTATACTCCTTCAGAGAATCAGAAATATCAGACTAATTGCTAAATAAGTAAACAGTTTAGTATCTGCTTAATCATATTTTTTTACCCTGATTTTTTTATGTGCTTGGTAATTGTCTGTAGTTCTTATTTTGTGGTTTTATAATCCATAAGTGACATTTGTATGGAGTATTTGTTGTCTTCACTAATAAAGTATATGGCCAGTCTACAGGTATCTGACATATGCATAATGTAATAGAATTCATTTGCAATTCTAATTGTGACATGTTTTTCAACCAATCGCAATTTTTCTTTAACAAAACACACGTCAACCATAATTCAGTGCAAAGATTATTTCAACACAAATACATTTAACATCCGTATTAATAACCAAAGAGAATTTATAACACATTTTACATGACAATTACATGACAAAAAATACTACTTCCTTAAATCCCATTAGTCTTTAAAAATATTGCCATGGTGGCATCATGCTTTGGCCGCCTTAGAGCCACAAAATATCTACCTAATGGGATCACGGAGGAGGAAGAAGAACCCACATGAAAGGAATATCATATAGAGTGACATCACAGATATTGTCAACTTGACTGCACAGAATGAGAAATCTGTTCTGCAATGTTGGAAAAGAATTTCCAACATCAAAAGGAAGGTTTTATTCCTTATGGCACCAGCCATTACACTATTGTACTACAACAGACATTCTTATCCCATTTCCCCCCAGCACAGGGTTCTTTCATATATTCCCTCATACATTACCTCTACCATAGAAACTATTTTGAGTTTACTTGTTCCTGGTTTGTGAAGTTTACCCTGGCTCGAATGTGGTTAAAACAGACCCCATCAACTTGGAAACAAATTGTAGATATTTTGCAAAATATTAAGCCCACTGAGTCATATCTTAAGTGCATAATTCAGAGGAACTTCAATTCTTAATTTGGAGATATGGCCCTATATAAAGACCATACATCCTCCATCACAGATATACTTCCTTTTCTCTCTCTTTCTTTCTTTCATTCTTTCTTTCTTTCTTTCTTTCTTTCTTTCTTTCTTTCTTTCTTTCTTTCTTTCTTTCTTTCTTTCTTTCTTTCTTTCTTTCTTTCTTTCTTTCTTTCTTTCTTTCTTTCTTTCTTTCTTTCTTTCTTTCTTTCTTTCTTTCTTTCTTTCCTTCTTTCTTTCTTTCTTTCTTTCTTTCTTTCTTTCTTTCTTTCTTTCTTTCTTTCTTTCTTTCTTTCTTTCTTTCTTTCTTTCTTTCTTTCTTTCTTTCTTTCTTTCTCTCTTTCTTTCTCTCTTTCTTTCTCTCTTTCTTTCTCTCTTTCTTTCTCTCTTTCTTTCTTTCTCTCTCTCTTTCTCTCTCTCTTTCTCTCTCTCTTTCTCTCTCTCTTTCTCTCTCTCTTTCTCTCTCTCTTTCTCTCTCTCTTTCTCTCTCTCTCTCTCTCTCTCTCTCTCTCTCTCTCTCTCTCTCTCTCTCTCTCTCTCTCTCTCTCTCTCTCTCTCTCTCTTTCTCTCTCTTTCTCTCTCTTTCTCTCTTACCCCTTACCCCTTACCCATCTTGTCATCTTTACTTTCCACCCAGTGGGTATACCTTATTTCAATTGACTAATTCCCACAAAGATATTTATGATGCAAACATTGTCTATGTCCTTTTGTTCTTACTATGTTTTATTATATATTGGATAGCTAAACCACTACAGTATATGAACGCAGTGTATATTTAGTTTCCATTTTTAAATGTTTTTATTCTGATTTGCTAATGTTGCCTTTTTTAATTAACTATTATCAAATTTAAATAGAGGCCTATTTGGTTCTCCAATCACTTCAATTTACTTTTATTTGTTAGTCTTTATTAGAACAACCATTGGACATTTTTCCATCTGATCTTGAAGGGTTGACACAAATATATGCATAGCATGTTTAGTGATTAGATTACCTTCTGTTTCCATGATTGTTTATTTCCATAAAGCCTCAATAAAAATAAAATAAAAAAGGAAGATTTTAAGGAAGAAAAAACAATAAGGCAAATTTAAAAAACTAAAAGTTAAGAACATAATTGAAAAAATTCAGCAAACCAAAACTTAAACAGTATGAAAAAGATTTCCTGAACCTTTTAAGGTCGGAAAATCCAGTTTCCGACACATTGCAACAGATTAATATTTGTACTAAGGACACATCCCTTTCATGTGGTTTCTGTGACCTCTTCCTAAACCGTAAATATTGGAAAAAATGTACACGGCAAAGATGAGCGTTCAGCAGGTAAGAACTTTTTTTTTATAATGTCCATTGTCAAATTATGTACAAATCGAAAGGCTACAAAAAATATTTAATTTATATTTTAGAAACTCTGGATTATGGCAATATTTTCAGGACTCATTTATGACAGAAATGCCAGATTTCACTAGACTGACATCTGATATCCTCAGGTAACTTGATTTTTACTTAAAGTCAGAACTGCTATGTATAATAATGAGAAATATTATTTACAAACATAAATTTATCATTTTAGATAATCCTTCAGATTTAATTTATTTTGAGAAATTGTACAAATTAATAGACGAAGAGCTACCTTTTTTTATTTTTTTATTTATTTAATTCCAACAATGAACATATCAATCATTGATAAATCACGGGTTATACATAGCTAATATTATACATTCATATATAACATCAATTCATGGACACAAACAGTCCAGAAAGTAGCATTTATACCCATAGGAAAACAATATAAGTTAACATAATCCTTGTTGGGGTTTTATTACTAAATAAGACAAAAAACAACAAAAACATGGATAGAAAGAAACAAACAAACAAACAAACAAACAAACAAACAAAAAAAAGGAAAGGGGGGTAAGGGTAGGGAGAAGGCAACCGTATTCCTCTCTAATCATCTAAGCTCATAGGATATAACCTAAGAGTCTCATTGTCAACAAATATCTCTATATAGACATGCAGCATGCAGGTGACTTATCCTATCAGTAGACCAGCGGGAGTTCACCTCGAAAAGCAACCTTTTGATAAGGCTCAAATGTCTGCTGTGAAAGGTAATTTTAAAAACTATTACAAGTCTTTATAATTAATACATATATGACATTAACCAATTTTTTTACATTTTCAGATGTGAAAAAGGATGAGATCCTGGACGTTCAAGCTGAGCCTACAAAATCTGATGTGTATACAGAAACTGAACCAAGTATTACAGATATTTCTTAAAACATTTGTTGAGAACATGTACCACTTAAGGGAATGGAACAGCGGATCATGTCCACCCGACATCGCTAAATGCTGACAGCATACGCTGTTGGCATTTAAAATTGCACAAGCATTTCTAGTGAAATGCTTGTGCAATGCCACCCCCTGCACATTCACGGCCAATCGTCCGCAAGCAGGGGGTGTCAATCATCCAGATCGTATCTGATCGGGTTGATTGTTGTCCGCCACCTCAGAGGTGCCGGACGAGTTAAGGAGCAGCGGTCTTATGACTTATGACTTATTGCAGCATGTTAAATCGGCCTCAATGTGTGCATAATAATTTCCAAAGATTCTTTAAAACTCATTCTAGGAAATTCAGTTACTTCAACATGTATTAGATACTGAGCAATACTCCAGAGCACTGATTAAAAAAGGACATTTATGATCGACTTGCAGATTTCTTCCTTTTAGAAAATGTAAATCATTGCGTGTTTATGTAGAATTATGATGGGTTTTTTATATCATTTTTTTTGGCATATTTCAAGCACTTTAGTAAAAAAATGGAATCCTGCTTTCTTGGGAGTGACTTCTTTAATGGTTTGGATGATTCTGGGGAGGAAACTTTACATAAGCCTGTCATTGGTATTTTCTCTTGTGCTAACTGTACATGAGTCACCAGGTTGTGCAGGGTTAAATTTACATTCTGTCATTATACAAATTTTAAAAAGAACTTATACATATTAGTTGTTCCAATGTTTATCCACATTCAGGGCCGCCACTAGAAATTTTGGGGCCCCTGACTCAACCATTGATCAGGGCCCCCCGCTCCTTTGACATGTGCAATTTTTGACCAAGTGACTAAAACGTATTTGCACTTTATTCTTAATTGTCTATTTAAACTTGGAAATGTTGTAAAGGTAGTAACATACACACACACACACACACAGACACACTCATACACTGAAACACACAAACACACTCACACATAAGGATTCACATATAGACACTCTAGCAGACACGCAAAGAAACACACTCAGACACAGAAACCCAAACAGACACTTAGCACTTGTTTACATTGACCTGACAAGTAATGAGGTAAACTACAGTTTTGTAAAAAAAAAAAGGAGATTTAGAAAACAAAATATGGAGTTCTGATTATCTTTTTGTAAAGGAAGATGACAACTAAATTATGACAACAGCATGCAGTGGCTGAAAGGAAGGGCCCTGAACTGCCTAAACAATAATTTAAAGGTTAAATGGTGGAGTGGTTACTTCCGGAAAGGTCTTGTTAGTCTCAAAGTCTGTAGAAAGATGTGAATAATTAGTAGTAAGATCAAAATGTCCTAAAAAGGAACAGACAATGGACACACACACACAAACTCAAACTTGCACATACACCCAAGGAAACACCGACAGAGACAGCCTCAGAAAACACACAAAGACATATACACACATACACACACAGAGACACCCACAGAAAACACACAGACATACACACACACACACACACACAGAGAGACAACCACATGAAAAACACAGAAAGACATACATACACACACCCTCACAGAGACACCCACAGAAAACACAGACATACATACATACATACACACAAACACCCTCACAGAAACACCCATAGAAAAAGCTCAAAGACATATGCATACACCCTCACAGACATCCAAAGAAAATGCACAAAGACATACACACGGTAACACCCACCCTCACAGAGAGACCCACAGATAAAAAAATACATACACATAGAGACACAAACCAAAGCACAAAGACATAAACACATACACTCACAGAAACACTCACAGGAGGAAACATTTATGCACCTTGCATCCCCTAAATCAACAGTGTGTGACATGCATGATAAAAAAAAATGCAGAAATTAAGAGATCACTTTTTAAAGAATCATATTGTAAATGTGCAAACAAAAATAATTCTGTGAATTCAAAATTGTACATTAATGAGCTGGGTAGATGGCTAGATGAAGAAAAGTACCTTTAAAAGGTTGACATATGTTTGTTTGTTTATTCCCATTTTCCCTAACCAAGAGCACCACTTCAAATATAGTGTACAAATGTTCCCATCTGTCAGCTGTACTTATGGATTTTGAAAATGCTGTACTCTATATGGCCTTAGTGGGACCATAAGCTGTGGTACTCATACCATTAGATCTGGTTAAATGCAGGATTTAGGCTTGTTGGTATGTATTTCAAAACTAAGTCAGCTGTAGTGTAAACTGAACAGTTTTAAGTTAACCTGTCTCATTTCAAACACTGATCAATCTTAGTCTGAGAGTATAAAATGTTATGCAGATGTAAAAATCTTAGATAAAATGCCTCCTTGCATCTGGAAAGTCCTTGCATAAAGGGGCAGTAAACTGGAATGTAATATATATATATATATATATATATATATATATAATGCATATCTGCCAAAAGGGCATCTACCATTTGTGTATTGAGGAGGAAACATTTCTGCATGGTTTTAAATATAGAATTTCTAGAAAATTGTCAAATAATCATAAATACACTGCTGCTAAAAAAATGTGTTTTTATGGACCCCTAGCCCCACCATACAACTACTACCACACTGAAGTTACAATCCAAAATTGCACAAAGAAATAAAAAACATTTGCTAAGTAAGTCCTACCTCCTCTTCAAATGAAAGTGATCTGCCGCCGCCTCCAGGGCAGCGGATTGAAAAGCAGGTACGCTGGGCCGGAATAGTGCTGAGCGTACCTGGTAGAAATTTGATAACTAGCAAAAGTAGTCAGATAGTGCAGAATTTGCGTTCGGAACATCTGTAGTGACATAAGCATCGATCTGTGTCGGACTGAGACCGGCGGATCGTATGTTACGTCACAAAATTCTACTTTTGCCAGTTTGTAGGGTTTGATAACTAAGGGGAATCAGGCTCGCCACAAATACGCTGCGGAATTCCAGCGTATTTGCGGTTGACGGCTTGATAAATAGATGCCAGAGCATGCAATTTTAAGCAACTTTCTAATTTACTCCTATTATCAAATTTTCTTCATTCTCTTGGTACCTTTATTTGAAATGCAAGAATGTAAGTTAAGATGCCGGCCCATTTTTGGTGAACAACCTGGGTTATTCTTGCTGATTGGTGGATAAATTCATCCACCAATAAAAAAGTGCTGTCCAAAGTCCTGAACCAAAAAAAGAAGTTTAGATGCCTTCTTTTTCAAATAAAGATAGCAAGTGAACAAAGAAAAATTGATAATAGGAGTAAATTAGAAAGTTGCTTAAAATTGCATGTTCTATCTGAATCACAAAAGAAAAAATTTGGGTTCAGTGTCCCTTTAAGTTCTGAACCACGTGAGTAACAACTTGGGAAGTTGCCACAATCTATTAGAAAATTTTAACAAGATTGCACTATTGTGTTCTTTTTTTTCTCTTTTATGTGTTCATGAGGAAAACCTGTGGATTAAGTGTTGAGTCAGAAAGAAAGACTCCAAAAAACCTTGGACACTGTATCCTCTTTTGAATATATCTCAATATACAGATATATTACTACTTTTTCACGTATACCACTTTATATTTGTTTTTACTTTTTTTATTTATGTCACATTGCACATTGAATTTTTTAACCTGTGATTGATTAGTTTATATTTAGATCTACAGTTATACTTGTGAAATAGTAATGAAACCAAACATAAATACAGATCTAAAAGATGCAAAATTCCAAATATGAAAGCATTTTCCCTACTAATAGCTAGTAAAGCATGTGAATCCTGGGGGTCAAATGTATTTTCTGTGACATATATTCATTTAACTTGACCAGTGTTAGCGCAAAATAGATCTAATATCTTTGAGCTCCACTTGTAAGGGAAATAAAAACCCAAATTGGAATTAATGGTATTGCTACAAACATTAATTAATTTAACTTAAATAACTTAAACACATAGACACAGTATGGAAGGAAGACCGCAAACGGTTGTGTTTATTAAAACATAACCATGGGATGGCAGCAAATTGAGTCACTAGTCTTCTCAAGTTAAGCAAGAGGTCAAAGCCCTGGAACGTAGTGTGCAGCGGAGCCCCCAATGCTGCAATGTAAATATGGGGTTTGCAAGGAGTTCCCATGACCTGCCTACTCAAGAAGGACACTGTTCTGTTGAGAACTCAAATTCCTCGAAAACTTTAATCTGACATCACTTCCGGTAACTCTTCTATTTTCACTGTCTGTTTTGCCTGTCTTGGGGGGCGCACCACCGATCCTCTGGCATACACCCCAAGTAAAACTTGGGGAAAATTAAGTTTACAAGGGGGGCGTTGCCCCCCTTGAACCCCCCAGGCAGAGGCAAAATAGATAGTGAAGATAGGCGATCAAAGTGCCCATCTGATCTGAGACTCGAACCAATGTATGGAATCACCGGAAGTGATGTCAGATTGGAGTTTTTGATGAATTGGAGTTCTCGATAGAACAACACCATAGGCACACCAAGAGTTTTAGGCCTTTTCTTTCATCCTAGCCATCTCTCTCCACCCCATTTTATTTGCATAAGAAGGAGCAAGGGGTGACGACCACCCGCTGTACTTTACTCTTTGTAATAACATTTCCCATGCTCAATTAGCACTCTGCTGTAGTACCCACTGGTGGCTGCCAAAATTAAAAAAAAAAAAAAAACTTTTTTTTTTTAATTCTTGCCTCATGGGGCCCCCCTGGATCATTGGGCCCCTGACAGGAGTCACCCCTGTCACCCCCTGATGGCGGCCCTGTCCACATCTGCTTGATACGTCTCATTCAGTAATATGATCCAATGCAGATTATCTCAGTAAATATCTTAATTGAAAAGTAAGACTTATACATGTAAAAATGAATGTATGACTAAATCTTCCAATACAAAGCACCAAGTTCCTAAAATATTTGGCTTAATTCCTCTGTCCAAATGTCTGCCCTTGTCATGTCACTACCACAGTAGCATGCGTGTGAAACACATAAATAGAGTATGATTACCCTCTGAAGGTCTTTCGTTACATGAAGATGAACTCAACACTCTTAAGGTTTGCCAATGTCAGTGTCCTATGTTTGAAGCTTCCCTGTGAAGATCTGTTGCTACCTTCTGTGCTGTCAGTGATTGAGCGCACTTTAGGCGTGCAGTGTGGTGAAATACCTCTCTTGCTGTGTGTCTGTGTTCAGGGCCTACATAACTCTTTCACAGCTGTGCTGCCATGGATGTGTCAAGGAACATTGCATGGCATTGTGCTTATTGATCTAGAGAACATTAGAGACATTTCAAAGATCAAAATAAACCTTGGTTCGCACATATTTAAGGATAGATTACAAGTGGAGTTGTTAACTCCGCTAGACAGAGGATTTTTGTGTGCGCACAAAAATTCAAACTTGGAATATCACAACTGTGTTAAAGGGACACTGTACCCAAATTTTTTCTTTTGTGATTCAGATAGAGCATGCAATTTGAAGCAACTTTCTAATGTACTCCTATTATCAAATTTTCTTCATTCTCTTGGTATGTTTATTTGAAAAGCAAGAATTTAAGTTTAGATGCCGGCTCATGTTTGGTGAACAACCTGGGTTGTCCTTGCTGATTGGGCAGCACCAATAAACAATTGCTGCCCATGGTTCTGAACTGCAAATTTGCTGGCTCCTCAACTTAGATGCCTTCTTTTTCAAATAAAGATATCAAGAGAATGAAGAAAAATTGATAATAGAAGTAAATTAGAAAGTTGCTTAAAATTGCATGCTCTATCTGAATCACAAAAGAAAAAAAAAATGGGTCAGTGTCCCTTTAACGTATTCACCCTTAGGGGCCTATTTATTAATGTGCGAGCAGACATGATACGATGTAGCATACGCTGTCAGCATTTATCATTGCACAAGCGGTTCTTGGGAACTGCTTGTGCAATGCTGCCTCCTGCAGATTCGCGGCCGCTAGCAGGGAGTGTCAATCATCCCAATCGTATAAGATCGGGCGGATTGATGTCTGCGGCTTCAGAGCAGGAAGACAAGTTATGGAGCTTCGTAACTTCTGTTGAAGGCTCGCGCAGAAACAGGGGCATCAAGCTCCATTAGGAGCTTGATAATTTGGCCCCATAGACTTCAATGTAGTGCGAAAAGGGGAAAAAACAAAAACTAACACCCTTAATTACGCAAACCTGATTACATTAACTTGCGTGTTAACCCAACATGAAATATAAATATTTCAAATTCCAATGTTCTTCACATAGCAGAATATGTTCTATGTATTCATAAACACATATTTATATATCGCACCTTCGACCTAAAACTGTGCTAACTGACAAGACTGCTAGGACTATATTACAATAATTATTACAAACAATCCTATACACATCTGATGTAATGCATGTACACACTCACTAATAATCTATTCAAAATCAGAATAAACTTGTGGCAGATATCTAGTTAAAAAATCATATAACAGAATGATAATGATGATAACAATAATACACTCTATAGTATTTTTATATAAACAAAAATTATTTAATATCACCTTAATGTCTCAAGGAGTATAGTATTACGATTTATCGATAGCACTTTGTTGACTGCTGATATTCGACTCTCTCCTGCCTCCGTTTTAGAGTGCAGTGCTGCTTAAGTCCAGAGTCTTGAGAAAGTCCGTATGAATCGGACAAAATGCGTAGACGTGGTGGACATAGGTACAGACACTGGGTAAAGACATTCAAGTTGTGGCCACAGCCAAAAGTGCTAAAGAGACTGATTGCCAAAATCGTTACTGCCGATTGGTAAAACCTACACGCAAGCACGGGACTCAGCCAGAAGTAACATCAGCTGGGAAGTTACCGGGTTGCAAATAGTGTATATTGTCAAAGGCGTTTTTATCACTGTGATCTTGTAAGTGCAACTTGTGCTATAAGTGCTAAGGGACACATTAAACTATTTACCTTGAGTCGCGGTTGCGCTCTATTTTCTTCTATTTCCAGTGAACATATTTATATATGTATATCTGATGGTATTTTGGTAAAATATATATCTTCACCTATATTTATATATATTTATATATATATATATATATATATATATATATATATATATATAGGAATATCTATATTTAAAAATACTTAGAAAATATTTCCCTATGTTAAGAACATTGGAATGACAAATATTTACAATAAATACATGTTAAACGCTTTATTAAATATGAATATTGCATAAATATGCTTTTACATGTTTTCATCAACTTGACTGCAATGAGCTTAAATGCACTTATATATATATATGACTATATATTTATACATATGTATTTATGTGTTTATATGTGTAAATACATTTATATACATATAAATACATTTGTACACACTTATATAAGTGCCAATTTTGTCTTGCGTAACAGTTCACCAGAGCACTGAGGCAAAAAACACTAACCTGACCCATGTTGAATTAAATTGCGCTCAAGCGAATCCATTTACTTTGAACTTGCAATACACGCGCTACGTCTGACACTTGTAAAGAGCCGCAATAGATTCCTTATCACTTGTATGCAACAGTTAGATCCAAACTTGTAATTTAGCAATCCAAGGAACACCAGCGAGTCAAACAAAAAGCGCCCAATGAAAGTAAAAAATATTTATTGATTTATTTTTTTATGAAAACACAAAGGTTAAAATTCTTAAACAGTGCAAAATGAGGATTCAGCTAATCCATATGAACCTGTCTTACGCGTTTCGCCCCCCTGGCCTTACTTATAGACATAAAAAAATGATCTAGCTGTCTTCTTTAAATGTGCTCTTGCCTAATTGGCTATGGACAATGCTGAATAGCTATTTGTTGCTTCTTCATTGCACTAATTACTGCTGGTGTGGAAGTTTAACACATACTGCTAGCCATATTGGTTGTGCATAAATGTTTAAAGTTTAAGGTATAGCAGTTATGTTTAATTTTACTTTAATAACATTTTAGAAATCCCAGCTATACCAGTAACTAACCAAATTAACTATGCACACTCATTATTAAACTATAACCAGCTTATGTGTTGTATTTAGGATACTAGATAATGGTATTTGAAATTTTACAGTTGTACCTATCAAACCCTTAACTAGTCAGATGGGACAATCTGAAGATCGTTCATGACAAATAAATAAAAAAAATGATAATAATGGTGTCGTTGACTATGTTGGTTCTAACAGTCCTAATTAGGATTTAAATCTAAAATATATATAGGACTGAATAACCTTTACTATATTGTAAAAAGAATCATATAATCATTGTTAAATATAAATAGTAACCATTATTACATTCGTGTCCCTAAGAGTAATGAGAATATCTATAGGGTTACAAGTCATGTAGTATAAGTGAGAGAGAGAGAGTGTGTGTCACCAATCAGGGTATGGAAAGCTAGTTCAACAGGGACTTCCCACGGGGACCATCATATCAGGGCCTGCACATTAATTGCGCTTCCAAAAATGGATTACATCCCCCTCGATATTTAGTCCCTGTGGCCTCCTTGTTTGTAAATGGAAAATCCAGAATGCTTCCCTGTATAGAAGCCGGCTATTCCTATCACCTCCTCTTTGTATGGGACGCACTATCTCAATAACCTGCCAACTCAAGGAAGAGACATTTTGATTATTGTAGTGGATAAAGTGGCATGCCAGGTGTGAACACTCAATACTATTTTTAATATCAATTAAGTGTTCCCTGATACGTGTCCTGGCTTCCCTAGTTGTACATCCTGTGTATTGGAGTTTACAATCTACACATTCAATTAGATAGACTACATAGGTATTACGACAGGTGCTACAACACTCATGTTCATATACTCTATTTGTAGTTCTAGACTGAAAAGATGAACCTATGCGTGCATATGAGCAAGCAATACAATTACTAAAATTGCATTTGTAATGACCCTTAACTGTGAGCCAGCTGCTAGTATTTGTTTCCACTTTCCTCAGTTGGCTAGGAGATAAAAAATAAAATATTCCCTAGTGTTCGCCCCCTTCTGGATATGAAGTTACAGCCACCATAGACATAGTCCTTTAGACTATCCTCAGCCGTGACTATAGGCAAATGTTTTTAATTATGTTACAAATATTGTCAAATTGAGGGCTGGATGTAGTCAGAAAGACTGGTCTAGTAGGGTCAAACTTATTCCGCTTGTATGGGGTTTTATCACAGATTAGTGTTTCCCTGTTACATCTAAAAGTGCTTGATTAATGGTTTTTGATCTGTAGCCTCTCTGTAATAGAGACTGTCTAAACTTCTCACTCTCCACTAAGAAATCTGAATTGTCAGTGCAGTTGCGTTTAATACGCATAAACTGTCCTTTTGCCACTCCAAACCCAGTGTGTTTTGGGTGGCTACTTCTTGCATGGAGAATTGTATTTGACATGATTGGTTTTCTATAAAGGGTAGTTTTTATCAAATGTGTTTCAGCTACTCCCTCCAGGACTATGTCTAAATAGGGGATATTAGATTTCTCAAACTGGTGAGTAAACTGTAATCCTACATTGTTAGTGTTAAGGGCTTTAACATATTCTATCACCTTCTCCTCTGTTCCTGTCCAGATAAGGATGAGGTCATCAATGAAATGTTTATACATTTTGATCTTATCCCTAATAGGGGCCTGATCTCCAAAGACGTATGACTGCTCCCAGCAACCCATGTATATGTTGACGTAAGCGGGCGCAAACTTCACACCCATTGCGGTCCCACATCTTTGGAGATAATAATCACCCTCAAAAAAGAAAAAAATTATGTGTCAAAAGGAAATCAAGTGTCCTGCATATAAACATCCTTAGTGGTAGGTCATAATTGCTGAAGTGTTCTAAAGAGTCACCTACTGCCTCTATCCCCAAATTATGTGGGATAGCAGAGTATAAACCCACCATGTCTATTGTTAACCATGAAATAGAAGCATCCCATTTAAGCTTGTCTAGATTAGACACCAAATGTTTTGTGTCACGTAAATAGGATGGGATCTGAAAATCTAATGGTTGCAGCAATGATTCTACCCAGCTAGAGAGGTGTTCAAAAAGGGAACCGATGCCTGACACAATAGGTCTCCCCTTCACCTCCTCCAAGGATTTGTGTACCTTGGGGAGGTGATGAAAAATTGGGAGTACCAGATTTGATACCAACAATTAATTATATGTGTCTGAGTCAAAGATTCCCTCCTGAACACCATCATCTAATAAATCTAAAAGCTCCTTTCTGAAGCTGTCTGTTGGGTTTCTTAGTAGTATAGTATAAACATCTCTATCGTTTAATTGTCTCATTGCCTCGAGTATATATGCTGTCCTGTCAAGAGTCACTATGCTGCCCCCCTTATCGGCCTGTTTGATGACTATATCATCATATATTTGTACATTAATCAAGGCTTGCCGTAACTCAGGTCTTGTAATTTAGCCTTTAGTACACACATATATCTAAATGCATTTAAAAGGACCTCCAATCCTGTACTGTCCATGGTAAATGTATGTATGTGGGCTGTGCATTAGTACTGAACACTGATCTATCCGTGATGCCACTTTGTGGCTTCAAACTGTGGCCACATAGACAAGTGCCTAAGGATATGGTAGTCATGAGTGGATCCAATATACTCTGCAAACATCTTCATAATGTACATGTTGCTTATGCACACAAACTGGACATTAATAGAATGAAAGTGTTGGCAGATGTGATATGCCATTTGCTGATTACACTGTGGCCACAGAGCAAATATGGGTGCAGTGTATTGTCCCCCACACATTAGGTATGCCCCCATATTCTTTTAGTCCCTCTTGAGATTAGGCCAAGCGTCCTTTGTGTGAGGAAATCATATGACAGGATGTCACCTGTTGAGGATGGCATTAATAAACTTCCAAATTACGACTGGGAAAGTGCCTTGAGTCAGCCTTTATGATACGGTATAAATGAATAACTAATAACTGATATGCCAAGTTGTACATCTGGGACATATTGACTGTGATGTTTGTTTAATTTCTAGTACCTATGTGAGCACCTTAGTAATGAATTTTGACCATATGCAGATGAAATGTATTGAAAACATAGAAGCCCAATTATTTAATCAGAGTTGGAGCTGTGGTTAAACATTTTTTTTTCATTTTCTCAATAGCGCGGCCGCTCTCATATTACCCAGCAACTTGTAATACAAATGCAGAATAACAATTTTTGTGGCACATTGAACAAATAGGATGTGTAATTTTTCAAAAGCTTGTGAAGATTAGTTTGGAATAATCTTACCGCCGCTGAACTAAAAGGGGTGGGTGCTAAAGCCATGATCGTGAGCTTGTGAACGCTTTTGTAAACCTAGTGCAGTCGATAACATGCCACTTTTAATCTAGCCCAAAGAGTTTATTAAGAAAAGATTGTGTGAAGGATGGAAATGAGTCTGAATATTTTGTAATATTTTTATGATGTGGTGATCAGCTAGGCAACACTTATTTACGGTGGTATAATATGAACAGGTTTTTATTGGCAGACTTGGGTTAAATCTGCCTGAAAATACATCTGCTTTAGTATTTTTGGTACCAGGAGCAATATATAAAAGGAAATTAAGCTCTAAGAAAAAATAGCCAATCAATCCTGTTCAGAATGCAATCAATGAGCAGACTCCAAAAAGTGTAGAATTGTGTTATGTGTGAAAAGTGGTATAGGGTTGGTAGTAACTTGCAAGAGATGCCTCCATTTGGCTGTAGCAAATATCATCACCTCTTAAGGGGAATTTATTAGAAATCAAGTTACTTGGTGTTATTGTATGGTATTAGGGTCACAATAAAGTAACAATTTGATTTCTAAGATATACTGGAGATTAGAGTTAGGATGAGGAAAGATTGAAGCAATACAGAAGACCTTTTTGAGGCATAGGAAGGTGTTAGAGGCAACTAACAGACATTTCTTACAGTCACTGCAATGCTCCTTCAAGATTGATACCATTCTTGATGAACCGATGATAGTAGTTAGCAGACTTCAAGAATCCTTACTTTTGCCTTATATGTATCATAGATATCATAAAAAAAGTGTTTTGGCATATAGTCTTTATCCCCTTAAATGTTGTTAGACAGTTGTCATGTGGGAATGGTGTTTTTGTAAAATTTGGAAAAGACCAGAATCTTATCAAGAAAGACAATCACAAATAAGTAAAAATGATTTAAGGACATCATGCAAAATGTCCTTCATAAAAGCTTGGAAGACAGCTAGGGCATTACAGTGGTCAAATGGCATTATTAAATATTAATAATACCTAGATAAAGTGTTTCCAATTTTCATGTCAGATGCCATGAAAAATTTAGCTTTATATAGACCAGAGTGAGCACAAGTAGTCATGAACAGAGTTATGATGACAAGGTAGTTTAAAAGTCAGCTGGGGGTCCTGCGCATCGTAGTCATAAGGAAATGCTTTTCCAATCCAAAGTAAACTTTTGGACCCTATTATATATGTATGTAAAATACACCCAGTTTAGAAATACCCAATGTTTACATGTTCTTTGATTTTTTTGCAAGTTATAGGGCAATAAGTATAAGTAGCACTTTGCTATTTCCAAACTAGCGATGGTTACATTGTAACACTGATATCTGTCAGGAATCCCTGAATAACCCTTCTTCACATGTATATATTTTTTTTAGTAGACAACCCAAAGTATTGGTATATTTCATGCCACCATTTCACCGCCAAATGCGATCAAATAAAAAAATTGTTACATTTTTCACAAACTTTAGGTTTCTCACTGAAATTATTTACAAATAACTTGTGCAATTATGGCACAAATGGTTGTAAATGCTTCTCTGGGATCCCTTTGGTTAAGAAATAGCAGACATATATGGCTTTGACATTGCTTTTAGGTAATTAGAAGGCCGCTAAATGCCGCTGGGCACCACACTTGTATTATGCCCAGCAGTGAAGGGGCTAATTAAATAGCTTGTAGGGTTAATTTTAGCTTTAGTGTATAGATTACCCTTCCTCCGTGACCCCTCTCAAACAGCTCTCTTCCCTCCCCCACCCCCCAAAGGTCACCCGCATCTTAAGTACTGGCAGAAAGTCTGCCAGTATAAAAATAAGTTTTTTTTTTTTTAAATGTATTATATAATTTTCTGCAGTGTAGGATCCCCCTTACCACCCAACTTTCCTGAGCCCCCCCAAACAGCTCTATAACCCTCCCCCCTCTACCTGTTTGCCACCATCTTAGGTACTAGCAGCTGTCTGCCAGTACCTAGTTTACTCTAAATTATAATATTTTTTTCTAAAAAAACAAAACTTTTTTCTGTAGTGTAGCTGTCCCCCCTCATTAGCATACCCCCTCTCAGATCCCTTTCCAGACATGGATCCCACATAGGATCCCCCTCTCCTCCTTCCCTCTCCTCCCTCCTTCCCACTCACTGTCGTGATGTAGCGTGTTGTATCGGTCCCGCCCCCTTCCTGCCCGCCTCCTCCAGCGATAGGCCGCCCACCCACCTCCCTCCAAGCCCTCCCACACCACCAACGATCGGCACCATCGCTGGCCGATGCAGAGAGGGCCACAGAGTGGCCCCCTCTGCATCAGTTGCTTAGCAAAGGGTATTGCACGATGCCTCAATACCGAGGCATCGTTGCAATACCCTGAAAGCATCTGGAAGCGATCACAAATCGCTTCCACCACTTGAAACCCATGAGGACATATCAGGCACGTCCTTGGTCGTTAACGACCGTCGTTTTTTGTAGGACGTACCTGGTACGTCCTTGGTCGTTAAGGGGTTAAGTACACTGGCTGTGCAAAAAACAGATAGAATTGTGTAGTTATAAGTATGAAATACAAAATGAAAATAACAGCAAATTTAAGGTACAGTGTACTGAAAACAGCATATTTTGATTTGTATTAGTCAGAATTTTAAAGTTTAAACATACGGCAGATTTTTCCTGTGAACTTCGTTCTCCATTGTGAAATTTTACATAGCAGAGAGCTATCATTATTTCTTTGGGAGATATCTTGCTGCTCACAAGGGCAGACCTTTTTCATTTATAATTGCACAAAGATTGTCCCTACAATGCTAAAGTTTTTTTATTTGCGTTTTTGCTTGCAAACTTTTGATCATTGGGTCCACAGTCGTTATGCATTGTTGAGCTATATAACGTAAGCAACATTTAATGTTTAAAAGAAGCACCATTTATACTTAATAAAGTATTTGAAGGAAACATAATAAACATAAAAGTAAAAAGTATGCCTGTATGTCATGTCATTTTTATTCAATTATATTTGCAACACCAAAAATGTTACTGTTACGAAACATTTAGTTACATATACTAGTTTATGTCAACGTATAATTTTTATTAATTTTATCATGCAAGTTTATATTCTAAAATGCAAAACTAAAGGTCATCTATATCTATACACACCCAGTTAATCCACATGCTGACACAAACAGAACCTACATTTTTGTTCTATGTATCTAAAATTTACAAAAATACCATAAAAGCTGCTTTCAGTGTATTGGGTTAGCAGCTCAGGGAGAAATATTACTGAGCAGATTAAGTGTTAGGGGTGGAAATTCAAATTATCAGCTGACAAGTTTCATTTGAACATATAACTTTTAGTGAACAAAAAAAAAACATTACTCAGAGGAAAGAAAAAAAAAGACATTTTTAAAACTGTTATTTTTTTCCCTTGGCTCAAGCTTGTGCTGTTAACTAGCTTTGATATATTACTGCATGCTGTAGAGCTACAAACAAACATATTGCGGTAGCCAGTTGAAACAGGCCCTGGAGAAATAAAATCTATCTAAATGATGCATGTGTGTATTACACAGAATATTGGTGTGGTCTGCCATATCTACACACTCTGCAAAGACAGACAGATAACCCTGGCTAACACAGGATATTTATAACAATTATAGGGCAGACGACAATATATGACTTTTATTGTTATTGTAACTTATAAAGAGCCAGATTACAAGTGGCGTGCTATTTAGCACTTCGCTCATGCGTAAACCTTGCTAGAAGTAAGATTTTTGCACGCGTTTGGTAGCGCACGTATTACAAGTTGAAAGTAAAAAGTTTGCACACGAGCGAAACCCTACATGTGCTCACAACCACGTAGACTTAAATGGAGAGCACAGAAGAAAAAAAACATACACTTATTAATCGCACGCTAACCCGACAGGAGTTGTTAATATTCCTCATTCCAATGTTCTGAACATAGAGGAATTTTTTTTCATTGCAAATATACATGTGTGTGTATATATATATATATATATATATATATATATATATATATATATAAATAATCTTTACATATGTATTCCTATAGATACATAGTTATAGATATTTATTTTACTTTAACATTATAAGATATATATATATATATATATATATATATATATATATATATATATATATATATATAGTATATATAGATAAATATATATTTAATAATAAACATTAAAACAAATTCTATGGGAAGAACAACGGAATGTAAAATATGCAGAACAATTGGGATAGAATCCCTAGAAAGAAATGCTATGTAGCACTCTCTGCCCAGACTGGGGTAGAGCCAACGGTACAACTTTAAAATGTAACTTTTATTTCTTTACTTTAAAAAGAATGGGTGAACATGAACAATTTAAAATCACTCTATCTCTAATTGCCAATGACAATATTCTCTGGTGTTATTTACTAATTCAAGAGACCGGTTAGTTCTTGTATTAATATTTGTTATGTAACTGAATTAATTGGAACTCCCTTATTTACGTAAAGTAGGGGTATTAAGAGCCCTGTGGTAGGTATCTGTTGTTGTTTTAATTTCTCATATAGTTGTTGAGGCGTGTGTTAGTTTTGAGTTTTAATATCAATTATGTTCAGAGGGTGTCTATTGTGTCTTCCACTTATATTTTGTGTATTCTGCGTTTGTTATCTCACTGGTTCATTATTATATTCCCCATGTGGGATTTATCTTGTAGTGAGTTTGGACAGACGTTTTGCTGATAATTCAGTGACAATAGGGTTACAATCTGTTATCCCTTTCACCGCTTAAAAATAAAGCGATTTATATATGTGTGATATATGTTCCTTCATGCACTGTTGGGTGATTAATTAAATAGTAGCGCCTACATGCGTAAACTTTTTTTATACTAATGATGTTTTTTGTGAGCTCCACCGTTTGCAATGTTTTCTTTATTATTACAATTCTTTTTGTTGGTGGCTGGTTGCTTGGTGTTACATGTATTTCACAATACGCATTATGTAATTATAAAAATACTGTCAATACACAATCTCACAACACCCACAACCTGACTCCTTACTAGGGACTCAGAGGCTAGTTATAATTGTATACTTTTCATTGGTGGCTGGTTACTCTGTGCTACATATATTTCACAACACGTGTTGTGTGATTATAGGACAATGCTATCAATACACAATCTTACAACATTGTATAATTTTAATTGGTGGCTGGTTACTTTGTGTTACATATAGTCCGCAACACGTATCGTGTGATTGTAAGACAATACTGTCAGTACAAACTCTTACAACACCCACATTCTGACTCCTTTCTGGGGACTCAGAGGCTAGTTATAATTATATTTGCAGCATCCGCCTTCAACTCCAAAGTACATTCGATAATACTTTTTTATTACCTATGTTTGCATTATTGTCGGGATGGCTGCACATTTACGCATTACTAAGTATATCAAATAATTTGTAATTGTGTTCCGGATCACCTAACAATGCCGTACTGTGCACTTATAGATTGCGGTAATGATACTAGCATTCATTCCCTAACTGCCACTATGAGCTGTCCTTTCTACAGTTAGGTTTTGTAATCCGGTCACTAATACAGGGTATTGTACAGTTACAATTGTGTAACCTCTTTAGACTGCACTGTTAGCTATTGTTCAAATAATATTAGCTTAAGATTCTACCTGAATTATTTTCTCAATCAGCCGTTTTTTACTCTAACATGCACTCACACACTTGCATCAAATATGATTGACCCCAACACCCCTTAGCTATTTGATTTAGCAATTGAGATAGATTAAGTTTAAAAAACATTTAACATTCTAATGGGACCCCATCGTCCCATGCAACCCCCCTGACGCGTTTCGCCAGTTACGGCTTTATCAAAGGTGGCGGGCCGCCGATTTTCAAAGTATTTATTTATTTTACTTTGCGGAAGTTCCGCCTCTCCCGTGTTTTCATTTGTTGATGTCGGCTGTCACTCTAGTGTTTACAGCCTATTGGGATCAATGTGTACGATCTCATGTCTTATTTTAAGGTTGACTGTTAATTTCAAGTTTTAAGGTGGACGTCTTTCTCAGTATAAATCCTTCAATCATCTCTTCCTATACCCACATTCATCATTACATCCTATTAATTTTTGCAGATCATAAACAGAAAGTTTAATATAGTGTTGTGTTTTTGATCTATTTGATGCTGTGTTCCAAGATTAATTACTTTTTTGGATGTCACGATGAACATCTTTTTCTTTTCATTGTCGGTTGTTCATTCATATCAACTAATGTTGGAATTCACCATTTACCCATAATGATATACACCGATCATGGATAGAAAGTGATTTGGATTCTTTAATAATGGCCTTTCGTTATTTCTTATTTTTATCATTATTAATATGGTAATAAGATTCTCTACTATAAAAAGTAGTTTAATTGCTTATTGCATAGGGTTTTTAAGTGAAATTTAATTTTTATATCTTCTTCTCTTTTAATAACCCTGTTATCTGAGTAAACCACATAATCTCCTGACAGTGACAAGGAGAGAAAAGCCATTTCTATTAGATGTATTGATAATGTTTTGTCACTCTCTTGAAATTTTATCTATGCATTTACCATTTTCCATTGTCTGTGTATTTCAATGATTACTGTTGGATTTACCTTTTCGCTGGTTATGATTCTAATTTGCGTTTGTGTTTGAAAGTTAATCCTTTTAATGTACTTTCTGCTAGGTTATTGGATGGTTGAATCCTAAGATATGTAAATTTGTACTTTTTCTGTGTGATGAATGGTCGCCCATCCCACACATAAAATTATTAACATGTGATTGCTATTATTGTTTATGTATTTCTGCGTTATGAATGGTGGCTCTTGAATTATCTTTTTATTGTCATGATGTGACTGCTTTGCTTGTTTTGTGTTTTAGTAACTCCTGATACTATTTGGTTTTATGTAGGATGTGAATTGTATGTCCTGAAATTCTACTTTGTGTTTTTATTTTTATTTTAAATTTTAAATATTTATTTGGTTCTTATTGTGTAAAATGATTTCGTTATTATGTTTACTTTAGCTGTATTAATTGTGATCATGTTGAAGTGTTAGTGCCTAACTTTACTTCTCACTAAATTAAAACACTGAGTGTGTGAATTGTGATGCCCTTATACTCATATTCAAAGGAGCTGGTATCAATTTTTCTTGCCTTAGTGACTATCTGGGGTGTTCTTGATTGGTCGGTGTTGTGTGAGTTATTCTCTTTGCTTTTAATTACATTTCTTTTTGTCTTTATTGGTATGGTGCTCTCAATTCTATCTGTGCTTGAAAGTGCTCTAATAGTGCTCCTATATTATTGTGTGCTCCAAAGTGCCTGTTTGTGGTGATGTGAAAAAAAATATAATTGTTGTGAAAGGCATACTAAAATTATTTGTGGACTAAAGGGAAGGGGATTGGGTGAAGCTAAAGTTTTACTATTAATGAAAGATGTGTAAAACATTCTGATATCAATGAGAATATCATTCTTTTTCTGTTAATGGAAAATGTATACAACATTCTGGAGTCAATTAAATTATTATATAACTGTTTGCTATCAAATATCCACTCATTAGAGACTCTTAGAATTGTTCTTCTGTATTGTCTTGTTTCTTTCTGCACTCAAGATGGATGTTTCTTTCTCTTTATTTACCTTCTGTATGAATCTCTATAGGAATACAAAGAAGTTGTTGTTTTCATTTATTCCATTTGGATGTACCGAATTTAGTAGATATATCCACCTACTTTCAGCTTTGAGTAGAGCTGTTTCTAAGTCGCCTCCTCTTACTCCTAGTTTAATATGTTCTACTCCCCAACATTGCAGTCCTTTGGGGCTAGAATTATGTTTGGATAGAAAGTGTGATGCCACACTAGTTATAGGTTTGCCATCAGCTACATCTTTTCTGGCATTCTTGATGTTTCTTAGATGTTCCATCAAGCATATTCTTATCTTACGAGTCGTCATGCCTACATAATATAGTTGGCACGTACATTGTAATACATATATTACCCCCTGAGTGTTGCAACTTATGTATTTATTGATTTTGTGAATTTGTCCAAACCTGTCGGTCGTGGTATCAGTTCTTTTGATGTACTGACATGTGGAACAAGTTCCACATTTGAAGGAGCCTGGAGTAAAGGCAGTCATTGTTCTCTTGCTGCTGTAGTGACTCTGTGTTAACATGTCTTTCATGTTTTTGGCTCGTCTGTATCCAATCTCTGGTTTTTCTCCCAGTTGCATTCTCAACGCTGGATCTGATGTTAGGACATGCCAATGCTTTTGGATGATTTCTTTAATTTGGTTGATTTGTGAAGTATATGTTAAGATCAATCTTGTTTTGTTGTCCTTTTGCATATTCCTCTTCCTTAAGAGTTCTCTCCTATTGATGTTAATTGCTTTGTTTTTTGCTTTTTTGATACTTGTCTTACTGTACCAGCGAAAAGGTAAATCCAACAGTAATTATTGAAATACACAGACAATGGAAAATGGTAAATGCATAGATAAAATTTCAAGAGAGTGACAAAACATTATCAATACATCTAATAGAAATGGCTTTTCTCTCCTTATCACTGTCAGGAGATTATGTGGTTTACTCAGATAACAGGGTTATTAAAAGAGAAGAAGATATAAAAATTAAATTTCACTTAAAAACCCTATGCAATAAGCAATTAAACTACTTTTTATAGTAGAGAATCTTATTACCATATTAATAATGATAAAAATAAGAAATAACGAAAGGCCATTATTAAAGAATCCAAATCACTTTCTATCCATGATCGGTATATATCATTATGGGTAAATGGTGAATTCCAACATTAGTTGATATGAATGAACAACCGACAATGAAAAGAAAAAGATGTTCATTGTGACATCCAAAAAAGTAATTAATCTTGGAACACAGCATCAAATAGATCAAAAACACAACACTATATTAAACTTTCTGTTTATGATCTGCAAAAATTAATAGGATGTAATGATGAATGTGGGTATAGGAAGAGATGATTGAAGGATTTATACTGAGAAAGACGTCCACCTTAAAACTTGAAATTAACAGTCAATCTTAAAATAAGACATGAGATCGTACACATTGATCCCAATAGGCTGTAACACTAGAGTGACAGCCGACATCAACAAATGAAAACACGGGAGAGGCAGAACTTCCGCAAAGGAAAATAAATAAATACTTTGAAAATCGGCGGCCCGCCACCTTTGATAAAGCCGTAACTGGCGAAATGCGTCAGGGGGTTGCATGGGACAATGGGGTCCCATTAGAATGTTAAATGTTTTTTAAACTTAATCTATCTCAATTGCTAAATCGAATAGCTAAGGGGTGTTGGGGTCAATCATATTTGACGCAAGTGTGTGAGTGCATGTTAGCGTAAAAAACGGCTGATTGAGAAAATAATTCAGGTAGAATCTTAAGCTAATATTATTTGAACAATAGCTAACAGTGCAGTCTAAAGAGGTTAAAGGGGAATGCAGTTACAAAAAAGCATCGGCTACTAACACAATTGTAACTGTACAATACCCTGTATTAGTGACCGGATTACAAAACCTAACTGTAGAGAGGACAGCTCATAGTGGCAGTTAGGGAATGAATGCTAGTATCATTACCGCAATCTATAAGTGCACAGTACGGCATTGTTAGGTGATCCGGAACACAAATTACAAATTATTTGATATATTTAGTAATGCGTAAATGTGCAGCCATCCCGACAATAATGCAAACATAGGTAATAAAAAAGTATTATCGAATGTACTTTGGAGTTGAAGGTGGATGCTGCAAATATAATTATAACTAGCCTCTGAGTCCCCAGAAAGGAGTCAGAATGTGGGTGTTGTAAGAGTTTGTACTGACAGTATTGTCTTACAATCACACGATACGTGTTGCGGACTATATGTAACACAAAGTAACCAGTCACCAATTAAAATTATACAATGTTGTAAGATTGTGTATTGATAGCATTGTCCTATAATCACACAACACGTGTTGTGAAATATATGTAGCACAGAGTAACCAGCCACCAATGAAAAGTATACAATTATAACTAGCATCTGAGTCCCTAGTAAGGAGTCAGGTTGTGGGTGTTGTGAGATTGTGTATTGACAGTATTTTTATAATTACATAATGCGTATTGTGAAATACATGTAACACCAAGCAACCAGCCACCAACAAAAAGAATTGTAATAATAAAGAAAACATTGCAAACGGTGGAGCTCACAAAAAACATCATTAGTATAAAAAAAGTTTACGCATGTAGGCGCTACTATTTAATGAATCACCCAACAGTGCATGAAGGAACATATATCACACATATATAAATCGCTTTATTTTTAGGCGGTGAAAGGGATAACAGATTGTAACCCTATTGTCACTGAATTATCAGCAAAACGTCTGTCCAAACTCACTGCAAGATAAATCCCACATGGGGAATATAATAATGAACCAGTGAGATAACAAACGCAGAATACACAAAATATAAGTGGAAGACACAATAGACACCCTCTGAACATAATTGATATTAAAACTCAAAACTAACACACGCCTCAACAACTATATGAGAAATTAAAACAACAACAGATACCTACAACAGGGCTCTTAATACCCCTACTTTACGTAAATAAGGGAGTTCCGATTAATTCAGTTACCTAACAAATATTAATACAAGAACTAACCGGTCTCTTGAATTAGTAAATAACACCAGAGAATATTGTCATTGGCAATTAGAGATAGAGTGATTTTAAATTGTTCATGTTCACCCATTCTTTTTAAAGTAAAGAAATAAAAGTTACATTTTAAAGTTGTACCAGTGGCTCTACCCCAGTCTGGGCAGAGAGTGCTACATAGCATTTCTTTCTAGGGATTCTATCCCAATTGTTCTGCAAGTTCAGTATCAGATGCTAGCACCACTTCTCATAAGAAATATAACATATTGATACTAAAATAAAATATAGTATCTCATACAATCCAAACCAATGAGGAGCTTGCCTATATAGTGCCCTTGTTATCCTTGTGTGTCAAATTCGTAGTAAATTTACCTGAAAATATCAGGTTTTCCAAACAAAGGAGCACACAGACTGTAACAAAATGAGTTACTCATGGGATCAAGATCGAAAAGCAAGACAGTTAAAAAGAACAGCAGACTTCAATGAAGTCTTTTATGAAAGCAATACCACTCCTAGTGGAAGTGCAGGAAGCAGTACATTAGAGGGAGCATTAAAAGAAATACATAAAACCATGTACAAACAGGATAAATCCTGGTGGAATAAGCATTTCTTTGAGAAATATATCGAGAAAAATCTGATTCCCAGGGGCCTGAGGATACAGCTATTCCCAGCATTTCAATTCAAAAACCAACAACTAACAACAGAATGGGAAGAAGCACTGAGTGAATGCTCCAAGAAATTAATGAAAATCTTAATGAAGCACAATGAAACCGAATATGAAAGACTGGAGGCTATAATACAGGAACAAAATGAAGTTCTAAAGAAATTTGAAACGAATTCAAACTTTGAAAAATTATATAAAACATACCAGAAAGAGTTAGATCGATATGAAGAGGAATTGAAAAATTCTAAGATAGGGAAATTAAATCGTGACATACAAGATTTTTCTAATCAAAAGGTATACAGATGGAGGCAAAAAGGATTCTTCAAAAATCCCACTAAAAATACCAGAGTAAATATTGTCCAAAGTGACATTTCAGATACGGATGGGGACGACACAGAATCAGCAAATGAGGAAAGTCCAAGTAACTCTACTGCAAAACATAATACTGGAATGAACACTAGGAATAAGAGAAAACAGATTTTTTTAGATCAAGGAGAGGGGGGAGGCAGATCAGAAGGGGAGGGAGGTACAAGCAAAAAAACAGCCAGAGATTACAATCACAAACCGCAAGGTCACAAGAACTGGAGAGACCCCAGGAGACCCCCGAGAGCACCGAGCCCCTTCTCCAATCTACTGAGGAAACAATGAGAGTGATAAATCTATCTGAAAAACCTTTAAATAAATCACACATTTCTATCTTATCCAAAGGATTATCTTTCTGTCCATCACAGGATGTTAATAAGTTTGAAGTAATCAAAGATATCCAATTGTATCTAAGGAAAATAGCTTTAAAAAAACAGTTCAATAATACGCCCCCGCTGGAAGGATGGAGTATGGAGGAATTAAGCAGTTTAAAAGACTTAGAAGAATTATTGGATGAAAACACTAATGAAAGAGAACAAAAATGGAGAAGTAAATTAAGGAATAAATCTACTTATGTTCCAAAAAGTATTCACTCGCCTCAAATACAGGTTTTTAATAACTTGGTCTGTCAAGAAATCACAGATTTGAATTTGGACCCCAAAATACAAAATCTATCTTACAAAGAGAAAATGGCACTCAGAGAAATGCAAGATTGGGAGGATGTGGTCATTCGCAATTCAGACAAAGGGGGTAATATCGTAATTTGGCCTCTGGAAATGTACTTGAGAGAAGTGAACAAACAGCTCAATGATAAAAAATGTTATTCGAAACTGTTATTTAACCCTATTGAGGGATACCAACAAATTTACAATCATATGATCAGTAAAGCATACAAAGATGCAGTAATAACAGAAAAAGAAAAGAAATTTTTGAAAGTGCCAAATCCAAAAGTGGCCACACTATACCTCATTCCAAAAATACACAAAAACCAGACAAACCCCCCAGGGAGACCTATACTATCTGGTATAGATTGTCTCACAGAGAAAGCGAGTCAGTACATTGACCACAGATTAAGAAGCTTCGTACATGAGTTGCCCTCTTTTTACAGGACACTATGGAGGTCCTACAAAAACTAGACAACATCTACATTAAAAAAACCACATGGCTAGTGACAACAGATGTGGAAGCGTTATATACCTCCATAGACCATGATAAGGGAGTACAAGCAGTGAAATACTTTTTGACACAAAAATCTTAAGAAGATGAAAATCATAATAAATTCATCATTGACCTACTGAAATTTGTCTTACAATACAACTTCTTCACCTTTGATAATGGATTTTATTTACAGACACGAGGAACAGCAATGGGGACAGCATGTGCCCCCACTTACGCCAATTTATTTATGGGTTGGTGGGAGGCGGAGTATGTATTCACTGAAAATAATACCCAATACACTGACTGTATACCCCTATGGATAAGATTCATTGACAATAGTTTGTTCATATGGGAGGGCTCTTATGAAACACTACAAGAGTTCCTAGCCATATTAAACAAAAATGATCTAAATATCAGGCTAACATCCGAAATGAGCCAAAAAGAAATTGCTTTCCTAGATCTGAGAATAATCAAAGAGGAAGATGGAAGAATTACCACAGATCTGTACAGGAAGAAGACTGCAACAAATAGTCTATTACACAAGTCAAGCGCTCATGCACCAGGTATCCTAAGAGGATTACCAACAGGGGAATTTTTTAGAACTAGACGTAACTGTACGGATTTGAGTACCTTTAAAATTAGAGCCAAAGAACTTGAAGAAAGGCTAATCATTAGAGGGTACAGTAAGACAAGTATCAAAAAAGCAAAAAACAAAGCAATTAACATCAATAGGAGAGAACTCTTAAGGAAGAGGAATAAGCAAAAGGACAACAAAACAAGATTGATCTTAACATATACTTCACAAATCAACCAAATTAAAGAAATCATCCAAAAGCATTGGCATGTCCTAACATCAGATCCAGCGTTGAGAATGCAACTGGGAGAAAAACCAGAGATTGGATACAGACGAGCCAAAAACATGAAAGACATGTTAACACAGAGTCACTACAGCAGCAAGAGAACAATGACTGCCTTTACTCCAGGCTCCTTCAAATGTGGAACTTGTTCCACATGTCAGTACATCAAAAGAACTGATACCACGGCCGACAGGTTTGGACAAATTCACAAAATCAATAAATACATAAGTTGCAACACTCAGGGGGTAATATATGTATTACAATGTACGTGCCAACTATATTATGTAGGCATGACGACTCGTAAGATAAGAATACGCTTGATGGAACATCTAAGAAACATCAAGAATGCCAGAAAAGATGTAGCTGATGGCAAACCTATAACTAGTGTGGCATCACACTTTCTATCCAAACATAATTCTAGCCCCAAAGGACTGCAATGTTGGGGAGTAGAACATATTAAACTAGGAGTAAGAGGAGGCGACTTAGAAACAGCTCTACTCAAAGCTGAAAGTAGGTGGATATATCTACTAAATTCGGTACATCCAAATGGAATAAATGAAAACAACAACTTCTTTGTATTCCTATAGAGATTCATACAGAAGGTAAATAAAGAGAAAGAAACATCCATCTTGAGTGCAGAAAGAAACAAGACAATACAGAAGAACAATTCTAAGAGTCTATAATGAGTGGATATTTGATAGCAAACAGTTATATAATAATTTCATTGACTCCAGAATGTTGTATACATTTTCCATTAACAGAAAAAGAATGATATTCTCATTGATATCAGAATGTTATACACATCTTTCATTAATAGTAAAACTTTAGCTTCACCCAATCCCCTTCCCTTTAGTCCACAAATAATTTTAGTATGCCTTTCACAAAAATTATATTTTTTTTCACATCACCACAAACAGGCACTTTGGAGCACACAATAATATAGGAGCACTATTAGAGCACTTTCAAGCACAGATAGAATTGAGAGCACCATACCAATAAAGGCAAATAGAAATGTAATTAAAAGCAAAGAGAATAACTCACACAACACTGACCAATCAAGAACACCCCAGATAGTCACTAAGGCACGAAAAATTGATACCAGCTCCTTTGAATATGAGTATAAGGGCATCACAATTCACACACTCAGTGTTTTAATTTAGTGAGAAGTAAAGTTAGGCACTAACACTTCAACATGATCACAATTAATACAGCTAAAGTAAACATAATAACGAAATCATTTTACACAATGAGAACCAAATAAATATTTAAAATTTAAAATCAAAATAAAAACACAAAGTAGAATTTCAGGACATACAATTCACATCCTACATAAAACCAAATAGTATCAGGAGTTACTAAAACACAAAACAAGCAAAGCAGTCACATCATGACAATAAAAAGATAATTCAAGAGCCACCATTCATAACGCAGAAATACATAAACAATAATAGCAATCACATGTTAATAATTTTATGTGTGGGATGGGCGACCATTCATCACACAGAAAAAGTACAAATTTACATATCTTAGGATTCAACCATCCAATAACCTAGCAGAAAGTACATTAAAAGGATTAACTTTCAAACACAAACACAAGTTAGAATCATAACCAGCGAAAAGGTAAATCCAACAGTAATCATTGAAATACACAGACAATGGAAAATGGTAAATGCATAGATAAAATTTCAAGAGAGTGACAAAACATTATCAATACATCTAATAGAAATGGCTTTTCTCTCCTTGTCACTGTCAGGAGATTATGTGGTTTACTCAGATAACAGGGTTATTAAAAGAGAAGAAGATATAAAAATTAAATTTCACTTAAAAACCCTATGCAATAAGCAATTAAACTACTTTTTATAGTAGAGAATCTTATTACCATATTAATAATGATAAAAATAAGAAATAACGAAAGGCCATTATTAAAGAATCCAAATCACTTTCTATCCATGATCGGTGTATATCATTATGGGTAAATGGTGAATTCCAACATTAGTTGATATGAATGAACAACCGACAATGAAAAGAAAAAGATGTTCATCGTGACATCCAAAAAAGTAATTAATCTTGGAACACAGCATCAAATAGATCAAAAACGGCTGATTGAGAAAATAATTCAGGTAGAATCTTAAGCTAATATTATTTGAACAATAGCTAACAGTGCAGTCTAAAGAGGTTACACAATTGTAACTGTACAATACCCTGTATTAGTGACCGGATTACAAAACCTAACTGTAGAGAGGACAGCTCATAGTGGCAGTTAGGAAATGAATGCTAGTATCATTACCGCAATCTATAAGTGCACAGTACGGCATTGTTAGGTGATCCGGAACACAAATTACAAATTATTTGATATACTTAGTAATGCGTAAATGTGCAGCCACCCCGACAATAATGCAAACATAGGTAATAAAAAAGTATTATCGAATGTACTTTGGAGTTGAAGGCGGATGCTGCAAATATAATTATAACTAGCCTCTGAGTCCCCAGAAAGGAGTCAGAATGTGGGTGTTGTAAGAGTTTGTACTGACAGTATTGTCTTACAATCACACGATACGTGTTGCGGACTATATGTAACACAAAGTAACCAGCCACCAATTAAAATTATACAATGTTGTAAGATTGTGTATTGATAGCATTGTCCTATAATCACACAACACGTGTTGTGAAATATATGTAGCACAGAGTAACCAGCCACCAATGAAAAGTATACAATTATAACTAGCCTCTGAGTCCCTAGTAAGGAGTCAGGTTGTGGGTGTTGTGAGATTGTGTATTGACAGTATTTTTATAATTACATAATGCGTATTGTGAAATACATGTAACACCAAGCAACCAGCCACCAACAAAAAGAATTGTAATAATAAAGAAAACATTGCAAATGGTGGAGCTCACAAAAAACATCATTAGTATAAAAAAAGTTTACGCATGTAGGCGCTACTATTTAATGAATCACCCAACAGTGCATGAAGGAACATATATCACACATATATAAATCGCTTTATTTTTAAGCGGTGAAAGGGATAACAGATTGTAACCCTATTGTCACTGAATTATCAGCAAAACGTCTGTCCAAACTCACTACAAGATAAATCCCACATGGGGAATATAATAATGAACCAGTGAGATAACAAACGCAGAATACACAAAATATAAGTGGAAGACACAATAGACACCCTCTGAACATAATTGATATTAAAACTCAAAACTAACACACGCCTCAACAACTATATGAGAAATTAAAACAACAACAGATACCTACAACAGGGCTCTTAATACCCCTACTTTACGTAAATAAGGGAGTTCCAATTAATTCAGTTACATAACAAATATTAATACAAGAACTAACCGGTCTCTTGAATTAGTAAATAACACCAGAGAATATTGTCATTGGCAATTAGAGATAGAGTGATTTTAAATTGTTCATGTTCACCCATTCTTTTTAAAGTAAAGAAATAAAAGTTACATTTTAAAGTTGTACCAGTGGCTCTACCCAAGTCTGGGCAGAGAGTGCTACATAGCATTTCTTTCTAGGGATTCTATCCCAATTGTTCTGCAAGTTCAGTATCAGATGCTAGCACCACTCCTCATAAGAAATATAATATATTGATACTAAAATAAAATATAGTATCTCATACAATCCAAACCAATGAGGAGCTTGCCTATATAGTGCCCTTGTTATCCTTGTGTGTCAAAAAAGGAATGTAAACTATGCATTGCGTGATTCATGTGTTGCACTTTAGGTCTAACACAGTGTCAAGTTAGTGCACACGAAGAATTACTGATCTCAAAGCGTGTTCTTGAAATATTAAAAATAATAATAATTATTCAAAATGATTATACATACTGTAAAAAATATATATATATAAATGTATTATTTCTCCTAAAACTCTCTGCATTTCCCCATAACAATAATAATAATAAAAAAACACTATCCATATCTCACCCTCCCTTCTCTCATCTTGTATGGTGTCCTCTCATGAACTACTCTGTCTCTTTAGAAACACTTCCCCATCTAACTCTCCTGTGTCTAGTCATACCCACTCCTACAAGTCTCACTCTCACCTTCTGTCACTCACACTGCTACTGCTGCTTGCTGCTGGTGACATGTCTCCTAACCATGGCCCTGCAGCGATCATCAAACTTCCACATTCTCGCTCAGTCTCCCACAGTAAAAACCCTAGGTCATGCAATCCTAACAATCTCATCTCTATTAAACCACAGCTCTTATCCCCTCTCTTGTGCTCTCTGAAACACTCGCTCTGTCTGTAACAAACTTGAAACTGTTCACAACATGTTTGTTTCCAATGCTTTCAACCTTTAATCAATTACTGAAACCTGGCTATCTTCTTGACACTGCTTCCATTGCTGCTCTTACTCACATAGGTCTCCATTTTAACCACACACCTAGGTCAGGTAAGAGACATGGTGGTGGTGTTGGGATCTTACTTTCCCCCTCCTGCTCCTATAAGTACCTACCTCTGTTTCCATCTCTATACTTTTCCTCCTTTGAAGTCCACTACATTCGCCTGTTCTCCCCCCTCTCTCTCTAGAAGTGGCAGTTATCTATCGACCCCCTGGACCAACCTTCCAATTCCTTGACAACTTTGCTGCCTGGCTTCCTCACTTTCTCTCTACAAATACACCTACTCTAATTCTGGGGGACTTCAACATCCTCATTGATAACCCATCTGCCCCTGCTGCCTCTAAACTTTTCTCACTTACTATCTCCTTTGGCCTATTCTCTATTTACCGCGATGGACACTCTATCAATCTGGTATTCTCCTATCTCTGCTGTCTTTCTGATGTCGCCTGTCTCTCATTTCCCATTTCAGATCACCATCTGCTCACCTATAATCTTGATATACAGGTCAAACCGCACCTGTAGAAATCTGCATACTGGGGATCCTCTCCAACTTTCCAACCTTATTCAAAAACGTCTCCCCCACACTTCCACAATATCCTGCCCTGACCTTGCCACAACCCATTATAACAATACTCTCTCCTCTGCACTTGACACTCATGCTCCACACCCCAACTATGCAAAGCCCCATGTTGTCTTCTCCAGCCCTGGCACTCTCAGCAAACACGCCACCTACAAAAATGCTCCTGCACTGCTGACCGTGCTTGGAGGAAATCCTGCTCTGAACCTGACTTCATCCACTATAAGTTCATTCTTTATGCTTACACCTTTGCCCTTCACATAGCTAAGCAAACCTACTTCTCTTCTCTTATATCTACTCACTCCTAAAATCCTAATTGACTCTTCTCCATTTTCAACTCTCTCCTCTACCCACCTGCACCACCCCCTTCACCTGCATTTAGTGCTCAAAACCTGGCTGACTACTTTTTCAATAAAACAGTTACCATCCAAAGCAACATCCTAAAACAAGCCTGAAATCTCTCAACTTTGCCCCCAGTCACGTCTTCTGCAACTCTCTGCACCTTCCCCCAACCACTGAGAATGAAGTGGGTTCCTTATTGTCTTCTTCACACCTCACTATCTGCCCACTTGACCCTATTCCTTCACATCTAATACCTTCTCTGTCTTCCACCCTCACTCCAGCTCTTACTTACATATTCAACCGATCTCTTTCCACCAGATCATTTCTATCTTCTTTCAAACATGCAAAGGTCACCCCATCCTCAAAAAACCCTCCCTCCATTTCTCCTGCAAATTACCACCCCATATCACTGCTTACACTAGCTTCAAAAGTAATTGAAAAACTGGTTTTTGATTGCCTAACCCACTTCCTGTTTTCTAACTCATTGCTTGACCCCCTGCAATCTGACTTTCGTCCCAAACACTCAACTGAGACTGTCCTCACCAAAGTTACTAACAATCTTCTTTCTGCTAAAAACAATGGCTACTACTCTATACTCATCTTACTTGACCTCTCTGCTGCCTTTGACACTGTTGATCATACCCTTCTCCTATGGACTCTCAGCTCTGTGACACTGCCCTCTCCTGGATTCACTTATATTCCTCTAACACAGAGCTTTCCAAACTTTTCATGTTGGTGACACACTTTTTAGACCTACATAATTTTGCGACACAGTAATTCAGTTGTACTAGTAAACAGGAGGTTAAACTAACTTGAGATACGGACACATACATACATTATATAATATCAAAATATATTTACAAGTAATAGTATGTAAGTATGTGCAAGAATTAAAAAAAAAGTTTAATAACACTAATAGCTACTTACTATTTTAATGGGATGAACACAGTTGCTTTATATTTGGTGGAATATTAGATAAAGACACTCGCATTTTATCATCAAGCATTTTAAACCTTCCACTTCCTATCCATATATCCAGAGCAGGAGCAACAATGCACTACTGGTAGCTAACTGCAACTGCAAAAACAAAACACTTTGACTTCTGACTTCAGCTCAGCGTTTAAGCTGCTGCCCTCAGAGCTCTGCGAGTCCAAATGACTACTGCCCGCGCAGCAAACACACTGCTGCCCCACTCAATGACTACACATGCAGTCACAATCCGATTGAGGAGACTACACGTGCAGTCACGATCCGATTTAGGAGACTACACATGCAGTCAGGAGTCAATGTGCCGCCAAAGCCACCAATGGGAAAAGTTTAACTTCCCACTGAGCTGCGCCAATAGGTTAAGATGATCTGTGACCCACTAGGTATCAATCACGTGTCAACCATGTGATATGCGTAGCAGGCAGGCGGAAAGTTGGAAACCAAAATTTAGTTTTACAAAAATGTAAAATAAAAAGAAATTAGTGCTGAAGCAGGGACACACCAACACACTACCGCTGACACACTAACGTGTCACGACACGCAGTTTGGAAAGCACTGCTCTAACAGATACTTCATTCTCTATCTATTTTGCTGGTGACTCCTCCTCTCCACTGCCTCTGTCTGTCAGAGTACGTCAAGGCTCTGTTCTGGGTCCTCTTCTCTATTTACACTTCTTCATTGGCTAAACTTATTAACAGCTATGACTTCAACTATCACTTCTATGTGGATGATACCCAGATCTACCTATCCACCCCTGCACTCTCTCATTCTGTCAATTCTCACATCAGCGACTGCTTATCTGAAATTTCTTCCTGGATTGCTTCTCAAATTCTAAAAATAAACATGACCAAGACCGAGCTACTTCTAATCCTTCCTCTAATTCTACTCCAGTTTCTAATTTTTCTATCATTGTTGGCGTCACCACTATCTCCCCATCACCCCAAGTCTGCTGCCTTGGAGTCACACTTGACTCAAATCTGTTCTTCATTCCTCACACTCAGTTGCTCTCTTCATCCTGCTACAACCACCTACGCAATATCTCAAAAATGTGTCAGTTTCTGAGCACTGAAACTACTAAACCGCTAATCCACCCCCTGGGAATTTCTGGACCTGACTATTGTAATAACCTACTAACTGGCCTCCCTTTCTCCTGCCTCTCCCCCCCTTCAATCCATCCTAAATGCCTCTGCCAGGGTAATCCACCTCTCCCGACGATCTGTATCTGCTGCACCTCTTTGCGAGTCCCTTCACTGGCTCCCCATTCACAGCAGAATTAAATTCAAAATTCACATCCTGACCTACAAAGCCCTTACCAATGCTGCCCAACCCTTCCTGTCCTCACTCATCAACAAATATACTCCAGCCCACCCCCTAAGATCCAACAATGACCTGTTCCTTGCATCCTCTACCATCACCTCTTCCCATGCTAGACTACAGGACTTCTCTTGTGTGGCACCAACCCTCTGGAAAGCACTTTCTTGAGCTGTGAGACTTTCCCCTAACCTTTCCTCCTTTAAGCGCTCCCTAAAGACCTTTTTGTTCAGGGAAGCTTATCACCCAACTCAGTAATTAATGAATTTCACTTACCTAACAGTTGCCCTCATCTAACGTCTCACTAACATCATTCTCATCTTTGCAGTCCCAACCTCCTGTTTCCTATCCTCCTACCCATCTTGATTGTAAGCTCTCACGGAATAGGACCCTCAATTCCCCCTGTATTTGTCTGTTAAATGTTGTCTTATGTTGTAATGTCTCACTGTTGTACTTTTATTTTTGTACCCATGGACAACACTGCAAAATCTGCTGCCGCTTTATAAATAAATAATAATATTTTTTTCAGTATCTATAATAATAGTAATACTCATATCGGATATTGCTCAAGTGCTAAGCTAATGATTCCAAAAAAATCCACTCAAGTTTTGGAGTTCTTTATTTTGTTTTGTGCTGTACTATTCACACATACACACACAGTATATATATATATATATATATATATATATATATATATATATATATATATATATATATATATATATATATATATATATATATATGTATATATATATATACAGTATATAGATACATAAATATAAATACACACAGACACCTTTGACTTCTTCCCAATCTCACACCTTGTGATATAAAATGTCCCTTTAATTCTGCCACAACATTTTTTTTTGCATTTGTTTCTTCAGTATTAAATCTAAATATAACTTAAATAATGTACATGTAGAATAGCTGCATTAGAATGTAGCTTTCTAGAACATAGAATAAAAGTGAAAGCTTTGATTGGTTCCTCAGATTTCAGTAAGAAAGTAAGGGAGTAAGACTATATAAAACAAAATAATGTTTCCTTTTTCCCTCCTTTTTTTCTTTTAGAGGTTTTGTGCTATTATAAAAGTTGCTTGTTTATTTTGGCTGTTATTTAAAGGGATAGGAAAGTCAAAATTAAACGTGCATGTTTCAGATAGAGCATGTCATTTTAAGACACTTTTAAATTCACTTCTATTTTCAAATGTGCTTCATTTGTCTTAGTATTCCTTGTTAAAAAAATGTATACGCACATATCATACACTAGTGGGAGCTGCTGCTAATTGGTGCCTGCACACATTTGTCTCTTGTGATTGGCTAAATAGATATGTTCAGCTTCCTGTCAGTAGTGCAATGCTGTCCCTTCAGCAATGGATATCAAGAGAATGAAGAAAATTTGATAATAGAATTAAATTGGAAAGTTATTTAAAATTGCATGCTCTGTCTAAATCATGAAAGAAAATATGTGGGTTTCATGCCCCTTTAATTGGGTTTCATTTTAATCATATGATTAATGTTGGTAAATGGCAGAGTGGGATTAGTCAATTGCTCCTTGGCAATCCAGTGCCTTTAATAATCCTAATTGATCATCAGCTGTTTGAAAAATGTTTGGCTTATATGAAAAACGTTGAAAAATTATAGAATCTGCTGTTTAACAGCTGGGCTGGACCCATGGGAGGTATCACATGGGCAAGAGATGTATATTTAATTGAGAGAGCTTCAAAAAGTTTGGAAAGTAGTTCAAGTTTGCATGGGGACCAGTTCCAAGTGTGCACATGCAGCTGCACCGGGATGGGGTCATAAAGTTAATAGGGGTCTCTTTAAGACATTTAAGGATGGAGTGAAGGATGCAGTAGCCAATACTTTTTTGTTGTTAAGAAGTAGGGACTTTAAATTCATGTTCCCAAATACATGACCATACTATGCTACCAGTAGTTTCAATGACAGCAACAAGATGCTTTAATCAGCTATTGGCAGGTTGAAATTAATTACACTGAAGCTGGTCAGCTGTTTTATTACATTGGTGTAAAGCCTTTAACACAAATTATTTATTTAAATTACTTACAAATAAACACAAAGTTTAAACTATTCCATGAAATGTTATCTAACCACACCTACCAGAAGTTATCTGACTAATCCCCAGGCCTTCAGACACAAATTAAATTCACTTTCAAACACAAGATTACTTTAACCACATCTCAAGTTCACCCTCTATTGTATCAATTTTATCATAAACCCAGGTCCTTGATCTCCTTTGCCCATAAATTCTTAAATATGACCTCATTCCACTGCACTAATCCTTACTATTTTACTTTCTTCCAGATAAACTCACCACCTTCACCTAGCATCCAAAAAATTCCCCTACATGACCCTCCAGTACAATCACCACCTAGAACCCAACATCTCATAACAACTAAGGTTCCTAGTAACTAAAGCCCCCTTACATAGCAAGACCGACTGTTAGAAAACACCTATATCACATATTAATACAATAACAGGTGGCTAAACCTATTTTTGTTGAGTCTTCATTCTGGTATCAAGTATATTTTTCAGTTACACCAGTAAGACTCCTTCACAATCCTCTTTCATCTGGTTCCTTTTATCTTTTTATAGATATTTCTAATTAAATTTAAAAAAAATAGTGGTTAACCCCTTACGTGTGGATGACGACATGTGGTTGTCATCTACACAATGTATTTACAGCAGATGATGACCACGTTTCATCATCTCGGGGTAGCTTTAGAAGCTCTTTGCTGCCTCCACACTGGCAGTAGGGCTGGCTCAAAACATTGTGCTGCCTGGGTCCGAGAACAAAATAACGACCCACCCCTCCTACCAACTTCAACCAATTTAACTCCAACTTATAACACTGCATTACTTTATTATAAATGCAAAATAGAAGCATAGATATAAACACCAAAATATGCACAAAAATATAGAATACAGTTATATGAATTATACCTGTGGTCTGATTGTCCATCTTCTGACAAAACTCACATCATCAAGGCCACCTTCTGTCATAACTGCCTAAGTTCTTTGCCTTATCCTTTGTATAGCTGTGTCTTTTCACACTTACATAACTCCTCCCCAACAAGCAGTTTAAATTTCCCTCCTACTCATACCAAATTGCTTGATTGTTGAATCCAGCTTCTCACCCTCTAACCTCCTTGCAACCTTTGAGACAGACGCTGCTCACCTCTCTACCAAACACAGGACCGGAACCGGCAAGCGGTGACGTCACACGCCATCGCACACGCTGCAATTTCCCCAAACTCTGCAGGGGAACTCCACTCTGTCCGGACAGACCTCACCCATTACTACTACTAGTAAGTCTCAAAAGCGCTTCCTTCATACTCATACCGCAGTAACTTACGATTATTCAGTAATTACTCCTGACATGCCTCAGAATCTTAGTTAGGTTTCCTTCATATTTAAACGCTCTATTCTACCTATATTCTTAATTGTTCACTCTCAATACCTAACTACTGCCTAAATCTCATTAGCTTTATTTGTTGCCTTAAAGTTGTACACTATGTCTGCTGCCAATAAAGATTAGATATGGTCTGTCTAAAACTTTAACTTGCAATTGCATGTTGTTATATGTGGGAACCAGTTTGACAATACTGAGTGGGGCTAAAGGCTCTGAGGTCTCAGCCATTGTCACACCTATCCTTATAATAAAAGTGAACTGTATCTATTGATTCTGAACCTTGCTGCCTTCCCTCACCTACACAGAATCACTGATACTTTCACTACACTCCTAAGCCTGCAGTTGTGGTCCTAAAAATTCCCTCTCTCCTTTACAGGGGTGAGATTATCTTCCACAGGCTGACAATAACAATCAAGCCTATACTATGGACCCAGCAGCCTTATTATCTCATGTAGAGAAATTAGCTCAAACTGTAGATAACCTTACAACAGGGTTAAATACACTACAATTAGAAAACTCTGCCCTAAAGCAATACATCAATGAAAAAATTGATACCCTCACTACACGTATTAGTTCTAGTGAACCCCAACCTAATCCCCCACAAACATTTAGTGGTATTCGTTCAGAATTTAGGGAATTCAAAAACTCATGTTCCTTATATTTTCAATTAAAACCCAAAACATACTTCAATGATCATTTGAAGGTTCTCACCACAATCTCCTATCTGCGTGGCGAACCACGTATATGGGCAAATTTGTTTTTTGAAACCAATGACCCATTGCTGTACTCATTTGATCAGTTTTTTAAAGCAATGGGACAGCTTTATGATGATCCCTACAAACAGCTGTCTGCTGAGACAGCAATGAGGTCTCTGAGACAACATAAAAGGCCTGTGGAGGACTACATCGCAGAGTTTAAGAAATGGTCCCCTGATACACAGTGGAATGACCTTTCCTTGCGCAATCAATTCCGCCTAGGCCTCTCAGATACTCTCAAGGATGAGCTAGCCAGACAACCCCTCCCAGAGACTTTAGAACTCCTAATAGATGCTAGCATCACATTAGATAGACGCATCAGAGAGAGACGCTCAGAAAAGTCACACTTAGAAACATCCACTAAACAAACAGTTACTACTCTGCATCCACCTAAGACAACTACAAAAGCCTCTGAAATCCCTATGGAACTCGGGTTCATCAGAGGTCCATTAACTCTACAGGAAAAATTAAGAAGAAAAGCTTTAGATCTCTGTATGTATTGTGGAGGGATCGATCACTCTGTAAAGGACTGCTCTCAATTACAGCGTAGGAAGGGTAAGATGAACACCACAAGTATATGTTTATCTGCTAAACAAACACAATCTAATCATTGCTCCCTTCCTATCTTATTACAGTGGGATCAGCAAAGACTCAACTCACAAGCAATCCTTGACTCTGGTGCCAGCCACAATTATATAGATTACCAATTCACTACTGTAAATAAAATTCCACTAGTTAAGAAAATGGTGCCTAGTGTACTTCGTTTTATTGATGGTAATGAAATTACATCAGGACCCATCTTATACCACACCATACCTTTAAGGCTTACCACACATGACCAACACACAGAGTTTCTTACTTTTGATGTTATACCCTCACCTCTATATCCCATTATACTTGGTATCAGTTGGTTTAAACAACACGATCCCACTATACAATGGTCAACTTCACATGTCATCTTTGATTCTCCTTATTGTAAAAATTTGTGTCTCCATCATGAACAAATTTTACTTGATGTTCCTTTACAAATCCCCAAGGAATACATAACATTCGCTGATGTCTTTGACAAAAAAGAATCAGAGAATCTACCCCCTCATAGGGTTTATGACTGCCCTATAGATCTCCTACCAGGAGTTGATATACCTTACGGCCATATATTTCCCCTCTCTGATCCTGAGTTACAACATCTAAAAACTTATTTGGCAGATAATTTGAAGAAAGGCTTTATACGTCCTTCCACCTCCCCAGCTGGGGCTGGTATCTTTTTTGTTAAAAATAAAGATCAATCCCTAAGACCCATTATTGATTACAGAGAGTTAAACAAGCGTACGATAAAAAACCGCTATCCACTGCCTTTAATTCCTCAACTCCTTGATAGATTACAAAATGCTACTATATACACTAAATTAGATCTAAGAGGGGCTTACAACTTGGTACGAATAAAGGAGGGTCATGAATGGCTTACAGCATTCCGTACACGTTACGGCCTTTTTGAATATACTGTGATGCCATTTGGCCTCTGTAATGCCCCGGCTACCTTTCAGTACTTCATAAATGATATTTTCAAGGATTTTTTGGATTTATTTATGGTAATATATTTGGATGACATACTCATATTCTCTACCTCACTTACTGAACACATCAAACATGTCACCCTAGTATTAACACGGTTACGAGAGAATTATCTTTATGTTAAACTAGAAAAATGCCTATTTCACTCCAAAGAAATTAAATTCCTAGGTTATATTGTATCACCCCAAGGTATCCAGATGGATAATGATAAGATATCGGTAATTCAAAATTGGCCTTCCCCAAAAAGTAAAAAGGATATACAAAGGTTCATGGGTTTCGCCAATTTCTACAGAAAGTTTATTAAAAATTTTGCTGACTTGACTAGACCATTAACTAACTTGACCAAATCTGACACACACTTCATATGGAACGATGATTTAGAAGAAATATTCAACTTCTTAAAAAAAGCTTTCACTACGGCCCCTATCCTCCAATTCCCTAATTCTGAGTTGCAGTACATCTTGGAAGTGGATGCATCTAATTATGCTTTAGGAGCAATCCTCTCACAGAGGCAGACTCCAAAAGATCCTCTGCATCCTGTTGCCTTCTATTCACGAATTCTTAATTCAGCTGAAATAAACTACCCAATAGGTGATAAAGAACTGTTAGCAATCAAAACATCATTGGAACAATGGAGACACCTTCTAGAAGGGACCCTTCTTCCAATCTTGATTTACACGGATCACAAAAATCTAGAATACCTACAATCTAATAGGACTCTCAGCGCACGACAGGTCCGATGGAACCTATTCTTGGCTAGATTTAATTATCTTATCACCTACCGTCCTGCAAACAAGAACAAGAAGGCTGATGCCCTTTCAAGACACTTGGTGGACCAAGTGTCACATCCAAACCTTTCACCTCTAATTCCTCTTGACAGATTCTTAGCTTTAACTACAGAACAAAACATTCAGTTCAAATCAGCACAACAGGCTGACTCAAATAAACCATTACAGGTCTTGGATTTACACTCGGATGGGTTGTATTATTATCAACAACAAATTTATGTACCCAACAGTCTCAGAGCAACAGTCTTAAAAACTTTACATGATTCTCCATCTGCTGGACACATGGGCATAAAGAAAACTCAAGAATTAGTCTCCAGATTCTTTTGGTGGCCTACCTGCCTCACTGATGTTGAGGATTACGTTAAAACCTGCTTAATCTGCGAAACTACAAAAAAAGGGAGGACTCCCCCTTACGGGAAATTGATCCCATTACCGACTCCTGACCGTCCTTGGAAGGACATAGCAATCGACTACATAGTCGACCTACCTATTTCTGAAGGGAATAACACCATATTAGTAGTCGTAGACCTATTTAGTAAAATGGCACATTTCGTGCCCTACCATAAGCTCCCAACTTCTTCTGAAACCATTTCCTTAATGATACATCATATATTCAAGTATCACGGACTCCCGAATAGTATCACCTCAGATAGGGGAACTCAATTCACCAGCCAATTCTGGAAACAACTTTGTCACTCATTGGGTATTTCTAGACGTCTCAGTACCTCTTTCCATCCCCAAACTAATGGCCAGACTGAAAGGACAAACCAGTGCATTGAACAATATTTGAGATGTTTCATTTCAGCTAAACAAGATACCTGGACGCAACTACTACCATACGCAGAATTCGCCTTCAACAATTCCATCCATTCCTCTACAAAGTTCACACCGTTCTTCATTAATTATGGTTTCCATCCTTCTTTTGAATGGCATTCTATGGACAGCAACAGCTGTCCTGTTGTGAATGACCTCATCAACACTATTAGTGAATCTTTTTCACTAACTGCTGAAAATATTCGCATCGCCAAGGATCGCTATAAATTCCATTTTGATAAAAAAAGGATTTCCTCGCCTAAATATAGAGTAGGTGACTATGTTTGGTTATCAACACGTAATCTACATTTACCCCTTCCTTCCAGGAAATTATCTTCCAGCTTCATTGGACCATTTCCCATCATAAAAATTGTGAATATGAACGCTGTTACCCTCGCATTACCAGCAAATCTGAAATCCCATCCTACCTTTCATGTGTCTCTCCTCAAGCCTTATAGACAACTTCGTCACCATGATCCTTCTATTCCTCTACTTCCTCATCTACCGGATGCCACCCTGGAGTATGAGGTACAAGATGTCTTGGACTCCCGACGTTTTCGTGGGCAGCTTCAGTATCTGGTCCATTGGAAGGGCTACCCTGATTCGGAGGACTCCTGGGAACCGGCTTCCAATCTCTCTGCCCCCCGATTGGTGGCCAGGTTCCATGAACGTTATCCTGATCGTCCTGGACTCGATCCCCGGAGTTGATCTTTGGGGGGGGGGTCCTGTCATAACTGCCTAAGTTCTTTGCCTTATCCTTTGTATAGCTGTGTCTTTTCACACTTACATAACTCCTCCCCAACAAGCAGTTTAAATTTCCCTCCTACTCATACCAAATTGCTTGATTGTTGAATCCAGCTTCTCACCCTCTAACCTCCTTGCAACCTTTGAGACAGACGCTGCTCACCTCTCTACCAAACACAGGACCGGAACCGGCAAGCGGTGACGTCACACGCCATCGCACACGCTGCAATTTCCCCAAACTCTGCAGGGGAACTCCACTCTGTCCGGACAGACCTCACCCATTACTACTACTAGTAAGTCTCAAAAGCGCTTCCTTCATACTCATACCGCAGTAACTTACGATTATTCAGTAATTACTCCTGAGATGCCTCAGAATCTTAGTTAGGTTTCCTTCATATTTAAACGCTCTATTCTACCTATATTCTTAATTGTTCACTCTCAATACCTAACTACTGCCTAAATCTCATTAGCTTTATTTGTTGCCTTAAAGTGGTACACTATGTCTGCTGCCAATAAAGATTAGATATGGTCTGTCTAAAACTTTAACTTGCAATTGCATGTTGTTATATGTGGGAACCAGTTTGACAATACTGAGTGGGGCTAAAGGCTCTGAGGTCTCAGCCATTGTCACACCTATCCTTATAATAAAAGTGAACTGTATCTATTGATTCTGAACCTTGCTGCCTTCCCTCACCTACACAGAATCACTGATACTTTCACTACACTCCTAAGCCTGCAGTTGTGGTCCTAAAAATTCCCTCTCTCCTTTACAGGGGTGAGATTATCTTCCACAGGCTGACACCTTCAATATCAAAATCCCCATCTTCATGAAGCATGCTGGAACTCTAGGAGGGGTGGGTTGCGATGGAGAATTTGGTTAACGGATTATTGTTTAAAGGTATATGAAACTCCAATATTTTCTTTTGTGATTCAGACAAAGCATAAAGTTAAAAAAAAAATAATCAAATTTACTTCTATTACCAAATTTGCTTCCTTTCCAGGGTATTCTTTGTTGAAGAGATATCTAGATATGTGTTTGAAGCACTAATTGGAAGGAAATTGTGATCTGATCTAGTGCTCTTGAAAATGGATTACATTCTTGCAAAACTGTTGTGCTAACAGTTTATTTTAGTATTTTAGTTAAGCCAACAATATATTTGGAAACCCATACTGGCTAGCTTGTAGCATTTTATATATCCTACTTTGCACCCAACACATTAAGCTGTCATACATCACTTTTTATACTCACAACTATAATACTTTATACTGCCATTGTAGTCTTTTCGACCAGTTACAGGACCTTGCTTTGCATCACTCACTTTTCCCTGCCATAATAATTAATAACATGGCTAACACAATAATCTTGTTTCATTCCCTGCTTACTGTCTTCTACCATTATCTAGTCTGACTCCCATCATCCTATATTGATCCTACTCAGGTATGCCACCCCTACTGTCATAATGCATATTTCTGGCACCGTATAACACCACAGAAACCAATTGTTTGAGCAAAAGAAAAGGAGGTTGTACCTCACTGAAAAAAATGTATTTTACCCTGGTTAAATCACTGTCGTCTAGATTATGAGTTTTACGCTATAGAGGGTGTGAAACGAACGCAAAAAAAGTTGCATTATTTCACCCTGCATAGCGCTGCCATTACAAGTTTCTGAAAAGCCTCCTTGTGCGTGCGATATTGTCGCGTTAAGCTCCATACCGTACAAAAGCCAAGGGCTGCTTTGACGTGCTCATGCATGCTTTCCCCATAAACATCAATAGGGAGAAGGTGTTAGAAAAAAACTAACACCTGAAGTGCGGAATGACGATCGTCTTAACGCAACCTCATTGATGTCTACGGGGAAAAAAAGTTACATTTAAATCTAACACCATAACATAAACACCAAGTCTAAACACCCCTAATCTGCCTAAATAAAGTTATTAACCTCTAATCTGCCACTCCCGACATTGCCACCACTAATAAAATTTATTAACCCCTATTCCGCCGATCTCGACAACACCGCCATTATAATAAATTTATTAACCCCTAAACCTCTGGCATACCACATCACCGCATTAAATAAACCTATTAAGCCCTAAACCGTCAGCCCCCACATCGCAAAAAACTAAATTAAACTATTAACCCCTAAACCTAACAACCCCCTAACTTTATATTAAAATTATAATATACCTATCTTAAAATAAATTAAAATTTACCTGTGAAATAAAAAAAACTAAGTTTAAACTATAAATTGACCTAACATTACTATTATACTAAACTATTATACTAAAATTAAAATAACTACCAATTAAAAAAACTAAATTACTGATTAAAAAAAACTAACACTACTAAAAAAATTACAAAAAATTAAGAATACTAAATTATGAAAAATAACAAAAACTAAATTACGAAAAATAACAAACGAAATGATCAAAAATAAAAACAATTACACCTAATCTAATAGCCCTTTAAAAATAACCCCCCCCCAAATAAAATAAAAAACCCTAGCCTACAGTAAACTACCAATAGCCCTTAAAAGGGCCTTCTGTAGGGCATTGTCCTAAAGAAATCAGCTCTTTTATCTAGAAAAAAATGCAAAGAACCCCCAACAGTAATACCACCACCCAACCAACCCCCCAAAATTAAAAAAACCTAACTCTAACAAAAACCGAAGCTACCCATTGCCCTGAAAAAGGCATTCAGCTCTTTTACATTGCCCTGAAAAGGGCATTCAGCTCTTTTACTTAAAGCCCAAACCCTAATCTAAAAAACCCCCACCCAAAAAGATTTAAAAAAAACCTAACACTAACCCCCGAAAATCCACTCACAGTTTCTGAAGTCCGGACATCCATCCTTATGCAGGCGGCGAGAAGTCTTCATCCAGGCAGCGTCTTCTATCTTCATCCCGGCGGTGTCTTCTATCTTCATCCCGGGGGCGCGGAGCAGATCCATCCTTGAAGACATTCGGCGTGGAGAGTCCTCTTCATATGGATTTTCAATGCAAGGGAGCCTTCTCAAAATAGCATCCCTTGCATTACTATTGGCTGATTTGATTCTTGAAATTCAAATCAGACAATAGGATGAGAGCTACTGAAATCCTATTAGCTGTTCAAAACAGCCAATAGGATGAGAGCTAATGAAATTCTATTGGCTATTCAAATAGAATTGATTTTAACTTAGTATGTGTGTCGGTTTGATAGAAATGAGATATATTAAAGTTCAAATGAATGTAGCATGAATGGCAATATAACACTAATACGCGGCTAGATTATAAATTGTGCGTTACGTTTTTAATGCTGAAAAATGGCAATTTCAGCATAAAAACAGTAACGCAGCCATTACGAGTCATGAATACCGCAAGCATTGTAGCCTGCAACGCAATGTCAATCCAGCACTCAAAAAATGACTTTTTTGCATGGGATTTCCATAGCGCTGGTATTACAAGTTGAACAGATAAACTGAAAGGAATAATAGGGGAATATCCCAGAGGCTGGAAAAAAAGATATCTGTGACCTGAGCGGCTAAACTCCTTCTATAGTTGGAGTTGTATTATTTTTACATTGCCCTGTTATAAATATGTGTTCTGGCAATGCAGATGTTAAAATTAACCAAACGGCCAGATTACGAGTTTTGCGTTAGAGGCTATGCGGTGCTAACAAGCAGTTTTCTCTCACCGCTCACTTACCTGCAGCACTGGTATTACAGGTTTTTACAAGCCCGGCGTTAAAATGCAAGAAGTGAGCGTTGAGCAAAATTTTGCTTCTTACCGCACTCCATTACCAGCGCTGCTTAAATCAGCGGTGAGCTGGTCGTACGTGCTCATGCACGATTTCCCCATAGGAATCAATGGGGAAAGGCCGGCTGAGAAAAAGTCTAACACCTGCAAAAAAGCAGCATAAAACTCAGTAACGCAACCCCATTGATTCCTATGGGGAAATAAAATGTATGTTTACACATAACACCCTAACATGAACTCTGAGTCTAAACACCCCTAATCTTACACTTATTAACCCATAATCTGCAGCCCCGGACATCGCCCACACCTACATTATACTTATTAACCCCTAATCTGCCGCTCTGGACACCGTCGCCACCTACATTATATATATTAACCCCTAATCTACTGCCCCCAACATCGCTGACACCTACATTATATTTATTAACCCCTAATCTGCCACCCCCTATGTCACCGCAACCTACCTACACTTATTAACCCCTAATCTGCCGCCCCCAATGTCGCCGCCACTATAATAAACATATTAACCCCTAAACCGTGGCACTCCCACCTCGCAAACATTAGTTAAATATTATTAACACCTAATCTGCCGTCCTTAACATTGCCGCCACCTAACTACATTTATTAACCCCTAATCTGCCACCCCAACGTCGCTGCCACTATACTAAATGTATTAACCCCTAAACCTAAGTCTAAACCTATCCCTAACACCCCCTAACTTAAATATAATTACAATAAATCTAAATAAAATTAATATTATTACCTAAATAATTCTTATTTAAAACTAAATACTTACCTATAAAATAAACCCTAAGGTAGCTACAATATAACTAATAGTTACATTGTAGCTATCTTAGGGTTTATTTTTATTTTACAGGCAAGTTTGTAATTATTTTAACTAGGTATAATAGTTATTAAATAGTTATTAACTATTTAATAACTACCTACCTAAAATAAATACAAAAGTACCTGTAAAATAAAACCTAACCTAAGTTACAATAACACCTAACACTACACTATAATTAAATCAATTTACTACATTAAAAACAATTAAATAAATTAAATTAGCTAAAGTACAAAACCCCCCACTAAATTACAGAATATAATAAACAAATTACAAGATATTTAAACTAATTACACCTAATCTAATAGCCCTATCAAAATAAAAAAGCCCCCCAAAATAAAAAAAAACTAGCCTAAACTAAACTATCAATAGCCCTTAAAAGGGCCTTTTGCGGGGCATTGCCCCAAAGTAATCGGCTCTTTTACCTGTAAAAAAAAATACAAACAACCCCCCCAACAGTAAAACCCACCACCCACACAACCAACCCCCCAAATAAAATACTAACTAAAAAAATCTAAGCTCCCCATTGCCCTGAAAAGGGCATTTGGATGGGCATTGCCCTTAAAAGGGCAGTTAGCTCTATTGCAGGCCCAAAGCCCTAACCTAAAAATAAAACCTACCCAATACACCCTTAAAAAAAATTAACACTAACCCCCTGAAGATTGACTTTGTAAGGGTTACTGTGCCTTTAACTCAGTTCTCCTGGTGATTGGGTAATTCCCCTTTAAATAGTTAGAACAACTAAGCATCAATGCTTAGTTATTCTGATCCGTTCCTGTGAACACCTGAGTACCAAGCCTCATTCTCATACCTGCAAGGTGAAACTCTCAGCACTGCAGGAGTAAGCTGTGCCATTCTCTTCTCTCCTTTCAAGGACTGGATTCCTAACTTCCATCATCATCTAACAGGAATAAGTACTAAGACCTGGCAAGCTATAACATTCTTTATTCTTAAGAGCAAGTATTTACCCGTTTTTCGTTATATCTTTTATATTCAGCATTTGAACTACATTTCCCAGGATCCTTTTTGAACTGAAACCGGAACTTCCGGTTAACGCAATTCAGCGTCGCAGCTCAGCACTATCCCAAAGTGCAGACAGGCAAAAGGGAGAACTCTCTGTTGGAATTAAGGTAGTAAATGTGGCATACCTCTGTTTTGCCTAACGTTAATGGGATTCTGATAAGCCATAACAAATCCATACATATCTGCCTTTCCTTATTATTATACAATGTGATAACTAGATTCCTCTACAATATTTGTTCTTCTCAGTTGTATCATCATTAGTGTAATCCTGTTGCCTCTCATTTCTGATTATTTAGTTCTTTCTGAACTATTGCATTTTGTGCTGTATATTTCAATTAACTCTTTACTGAATCACATCAGGGTTGGTTCTTATATTCACATTCATTCTAGATTAAATCACTGTTGTAACAGATTGCCCTAGAGTAATTGGGTACTCATCACCAGCAGTGATACATACCTATTATACTATTACCTGTATCTTACTGTTACTTTAATATACAATATCTGTAATTTGTGTTCCTTCATTGGATATCCCTTACTTATCCTTACATAATAACTAAGCCACAAAAATGGAACTGGAACCAACAGATATTCCACAAATCGTTTATAATCTGTCACAAAAAGTAGACCAACTTGCACAAGCTGTCCATGATGTGCAAATTGAGAATCAATCTCTAAGAGCTATAATAAGAGATTCAATAAGCCTTAGATCTACGCAACATGACAATACACCAGAACCTCAAGTTATGTTACCAGAACCCTTTTCTGGAAACCGTACATTATATAGACAGTTCAAAAATTCCTGTCAACTCCTGTTTCAACTAAAACCCACTTATACAATGGTCACCTGCACAAATTAAGTTTAACTCAAACTTCTGTAGTGAACATTGCTTCCAAAAACAAGAGTGTTTAAATATTGATCTAACAGAAACTCCAATTCCTATGGAGTATTCTACATTCCTGGATGTTTTCAGCAAGACAGAAGCAGAAAACCTACCACCCCACAGACAGTATGACTGTCCCATCGATCTACAACCTGGAGCAGCCATCCCATATGGTAACCTCTATCCACTCAGTCAGCCTGAACTTGAACATCTTAAAGCTTACCTAGAAGAAAACCTCAGGAAGGGGTTTATCCGACCGTCGACTTCTCCAGCAGGAGCTGGCATTTTCTTTGTGCGTAATAAAGATTCTACTATCAGACCTATCATCGACTACCGACAATTAAATAAGGTAACAATCAAAAATCGTTATCCCCTACCGCTTATACTAGAACTCATTGAGCATCTGTCAGAAGCCACCATATACACCAAATTGTATTTAAGAGGAGCCTACAACCTCATCAGGATTAAAGAAGGGCACGAGTGGCTAACAGCTTTCAGAACCCGATATGGCTTATATGAATACTTGGTAATGCCATTTGGGTTATGTAATGCCCCTGCCACTTTTCAGCACTTTATTAATGATATCTTTCACGATCTTTTGGATACTAGTGTTGTTATATATTTGGATGACATATTAATCTATTCAAAAAAATATACTGACCATGTAGGACATGTGACAGAAGTACTCCGACGTTTAAGATTACATAAACTATATGCAAAACCTGAAAAATGTCTGTTCCATACCGACAAAGTAACTTTTCTGGGATACAATTTATCCCCTACTGGCATAGAAATGCAACAAGAAAAAGTAGAGGCTGTCTCCACTTAGGAAATACCTAAGACCAGAAAGGACCTACAGAGATTCTTGGGGTTCTCAAATTATTATAGGAAGTTTATTAGAGATTTCTCAAAAATTGCAAAACCCTTGACAAAATTGACCAGTATATCTATTCCATTTCAATGGACTCCAGAAGCTGATGTAGCATTTAACACTTTAAAAGGTCTTTTTACTACAGCACCCATTCTGACATTTCCAAATCTTTCATTCTATTATATTTTAGAAGTCGATTCTTCGGACTTCGCAATTGGGGCTGTATTATCTCAACAATTGGATTCAAATAACGATTTAAATTTTCCATTGGTGGATGAGTTACACAATTCACTCGTCGATAATTTCAACTTCATTCATCAGAATATTGAGAACTCACAAGCTACTCAAAAGAAGTTCTATGATTTGCGCAGGAGATCCCCACCAAATTACACAATTGGAGAGAAGGTTTGGTTGTCCACAAAGAACCTAAAGCTACAGCTACCCAGTAAAAAATTGGCAAGTCTTTTCATCGGTCCCTATCGCATTAAGGGAGTAGTCAATCAGAACGCTGTCACTCTTGAACTTCCTGATAACCTCCGTATTCATCCAACTGTACATGTGTCACTTTTGAAGCCTTATATAGGGCAAAGAGTATCCGACGTTCTGCAACCTCCTCCTCCACTTCTCCTCGATCCTGATAAGTTCGAAGTTCAGTCCATTTTGGACTCCAGATTGCGCCAGGGTGCCTTACAATATCTCATTCACTGGAAGAATTTCTCTTCCGATGAGGATTCCTGGGAACCTGCGTCCAGTGTCAATGCTCCCAGGTTGATCTCGTCTTTTCATCGCCGTCACCCCGACAGACCTCGTCCTAACGCTGTGGAACAGCGTCCTTGAAGGGGGGGGGGTCCTGTAAGGGTTACTGTGCCTTTAACTCAGTTCTCCTGGTGATTGGGTAATTCCCCTTTAAATAGTTAGAACAACTAAGCATCAATGCTTAGTTATTCTGATCCGTTCCTGTGAACACCTGAGTACCAAGCCTCATTCTCATACCTGCAAGGTGAAACTCTCAGCACTGCAGGAGTAAGCTGTGCCATTCTCTTCTCTCCTTTCAAGGACTGGATTCCTAACTTCCATCATCATCTAACATCATCTACACCTAATCTAATAGCCCTATCAAAATAAAAAAGCCCCCCAAAATAAAAAAAAAACTAGCCTAAACTAAACTATCAATAGCCCTTAAAAGGGCCTTTTGCGGGGCATTGCCCCAAAGTAATCGGCTCTTTTACCTGTAAAAAAAAATACAAACAACCCCCCCAACAGTAAAACCCACCACCCACACAACCAACCCCCCAAATAAAATACTAACTAAAAAAATCTAAGCTCCCCATTGCCCTGAAAAGGGCATTTGGATGGGCATTGCCCTTAAAAGGGCAGTTAGCTCTATTGCAGGCCCAAAGCCCTAACCTAAAAATAAAACCTACCCAATACACCCTTAAAAAAAATTAACACTAACCCCCTGAAGATTGACTTTGTAAGGGTTACTGTGCCTTTAACTCAGTTCTCCTGGTGATTGGGTAATTCCCCTTTAAATAGTTAGAACAACTAAGCATCAATGCTTAGTTATTCTGATCCGTTCCTGTGAACACCTGAGTACCAAGCCTCATTCTCATACCTGCAAGGTGAAACTCTCAGCACTGCAGGAGTAAGCTGTGCCATTCTCTTCTCTCCTTTCAAGGACTGGATTCCTAACTTCCATCATCATCTAACAGGAATAAGTACTAAGACCTGGCAAGCTATAACATTCTTTATTCTTAAGAGCAAGTATTTACCCGTTTTTCGTTATATCTTTTATATTCAGCATTTGAACTACATTTCCCAGGATCCTTTTTGAACTGAAACCGGAACTTCCGGTTAACGCAATTCAGCGTCGCAGCTCAGCACTATCCCAAAGTGCAGACAGGCAAAAGGGAGAACTCTCTGTTGGAATTAAGGTAGTAAATGTGGCATACCTCTGTTTTGCCTAACGTTAATGGGATTCTGATAAGCCATAACAAATCCATACATATCTGCCTTTCCTTATTATTATACAATGTGATAACTAGATTCCTCTACAATATTTGTTCTTCTCAGTTGTATCATCATTAGTGTAATCCTGTTGCCTCTCATTTCTGATTATTTAGTTCTTTCTGAACTATTGCATTTTGTGCTGTATATTTCAATTAACTCTTTACTGAATCACATCAGGGTTGGTTCTTATATTCACATTCATTCTAGATTAAATCACTGTTGTAACAGATTGCCCTAGAGTAATTGGGTACTCATCACCAGCAGTGATACATACCTATTATACTATTACCTGTATCTTACTGTTACTTTAATATACAATATCTGTAATTTGTGTTCCTTCATTGGATATCCCTTACTTATCCTTACAGACTTACAGTTCTGAAGACCGGACATCCATCCTCAAGGAAGCGGCAGAAGTCTTCATCCAACTGGGCCGAAGTCCTTAACTAAGCCGGGAGAAGGCTTCATCCAAGCGGGGTGAAGTGGTCCTCCAGACGGGCAGAAGTCTTCATCCAGACAGCATCTTCTATCTTCATCCATCCGATGTGGAGCAGCTCCATCTTCAAGACATCCAACGCTGAGCATCCTCTTCTTCCGACGACTACCCGACGAATGAAGGTTCCTTTAAGTGATGTCATCCAAGATGGCGTCCCTTAGATTCCGATTGGCTGATAGAATTCTATCAGCCAATCATAATTAAGGTAGAAAAAATCATATTGGCTGATGAAATCAGCCAATAGGATTGAAGTTCAATCCTATTGGCTGATCCAATCAGCCAATAGGATTGAGCTTGCATTCTCTTAGCTGTTCCAATCAACCAGGCTTTTTTCTACCTTAATTCCAATTGGCTGATAGAATCGGAATCTAAGGGACGTCATCTTGGATGACGTCACTTAAAGGAACCTTCAATTGTCGGGTAGTCGTTGGAAGAAGAGGATGTTCCATGTCGGATGTTTTGAAGATGGAGCTGCTCCGCGTCAGATGAATGAAGACTTCTGCCCTTCTGGAGGACCACTTCGCCCGGCTTGGATGAAGACTTCTCCTGGCTTTGTTGAGGACTTAGGTCCGGTTGGATGAAGACTTCTGCCGCTTCCTTGAGGATGGATGTCCGGTCTTCAGAACTGTAAGTCGATCTTCAGGGGGTTAGTGTTAGGTTTTTTTTAAGGGTGTATTGGGTGGGTTTATTTTTAGATCAGGGGTTTGGGCCGCAAAAGAGCTAACTGCTCTTTTAAGGGCAATGCCCATCCAAATGCCCTTTTCAGGGCAATGGGGAGCTTAGGTTTTTTTAGTTAGCTTTTTATTTGGGGGGTTGGTTGTGTGGGTGGTGGGTTTTACTGTTGGGGGGGTTGTGTGTATTTTGTTTTACAGGTAAAAGAGCTGATTACTTTGGGGCAATGCCCCACAAAAGGCCCTTTTAAGGGCTATTGATAGTTTAGTTTAGGCTAGGTTTTTTTTTTAGTTTGCAGGGTTTTTTTATTTTGAGGCTATTAAGGTGTAATTAGTTTAAAGATCTGTAATTTGTTTTTTATTTTCTGTAATTTACTGGGGGTTTTTGTAATTTAGCTAATTTAATTTATTTAATTGTTTTTAATTTAGAAAATGTATTTTATTTTAGTGTAGTGTTAGGTGTTATTGTAACTTAGGTTAGGTTTTATATTACAGGTACTTTTGTATTTATTTTAGCTAGTTAGTTATTAAATAGTTAATAACTATTTAGTATCTATTCTACCTAGTTAAAATAAATACAAACTTGCCTGTAAAATAAAAATAAACCCTAAGCTAGCTACAATGTAACTATTAGTTATACTGTAGCTATCTTAGGGTTTATTTTACAGGTAAGTATTTCATTTTAAATAGGAATTAGTTAGGTAATGATAGTAATTTTATTTAGATTTATTTAAATTATATTTAAGTTAGGGGGTGTTAGGGTTAGATTTAGGTTTAGGGGTTAATAAATTTAGAATAGTGGCGGCGACGTTGGGGGTGGCAGATTAGGGGTTAATAAATGTAGGTAGGTTGCAGCGACATTGGGATTGGCAGATTAGGGGTTAATAAAAATAATGTAGGTGTCGGCGATGTTGGGGGCAGCAGATTAGGGGTTTATAAGTATAATGTAGGTGGCGGCGATGTCCGGAGCGGCAGATTAGGGGTTAATAAGGATAATGTACATTGTGGCAATGTTAGGGACAGCAGATTAGGGGTTAATAATACTTAACTAGTGTTTGTGAGGCGGGAGTGTGGCGGTTTAGGGGTTAATATGTTTATTATAGTGGCGGCGATGTCCGGAGCGGCAGATTAGGGGTAAAAATTTAATTTTAGTGTTTGCGATGCGAGAAGGCCTCAGTTTAGGGATTAATGGGTAGTTTATGGGTGTTAATGTACTTTTTAGCACTTTAGTTATGAGTTTTATGCTACGGCGTTGGACCATAAAACTCTTAACTACTGACTTTAAAATGCTTTAGGGATCTTGGAGGTAGAGGGTGTACCGCTCACTTTTTGGCCTCCCAGGACAGACTTGTAATACCAGCGCTATGGAAGTCCCATAGAAAAAAGACTTAACGAAGTTTACATACGTCGTTTTGCGGTAAGGCCAAAGAAGTGTGCAGTGCCCCTAAACCTGCAAGACTGTAATAGCAGTGGGCGTAAAAAAGCAGCGTTAGGACCGGTTAACTCTGCTTTTTTTACCTTAACGCATAACTCGTAATCTAGTAGATAATTTTTTAGGGTAAGTAAATTCCTCTTAATACAGAAGGTATGCGCTACAGTCAACTAGATAAGGTGATGGCCTCTAATCCAAAATATCATTTTTAACTGTTATCAACAACAATTGGTATGAGTTTTATTTGACTTTACCCTGAGCTATAGATAATGATATTAATCAACCACTGGTACTAGCACCGATAGTAATTAACCCATCTTTTAGTGCCATCCCCTAACCTTTCTATATAATAACACCACTGAACACTGTCCACTGTAATTAATTTAACATAAAATTGCAGTTACCTCTACATCCTTCATCCCAATCCTTTTCCACACTAACTCTTTACACATCATATACACACCTCCACCATCACTTATATACCCTGCTTTCCAGCAGTCCCTTTAAAACAACCATGCTGTTACACCACAACCCTGTCACCTGATCACCAGCTTCTCTATAGCCAAGATATATACGTCCAAACATTTCTTTCTTTACCTTAAAGATACCCTCCCATGGTTGTCTCTGTCAACCCCTTCCTTTCTATTCAGAAATTAAATAACGCCTGTACACGCATGTACACACTCAACCAGATATGTCAAATTACAAGCTCTTCCTGCTTGAGTACAAAAAAAACCCACCCCCTCAAAGCCACCCATCATCGCTGTTAGAGGCAAGATAGCCCCATCCCTAGCCCCTTATGTCCAGTGTGCACACATAGGTTAGACTGTTTTTATTTGTACTCTCAAATAATACCTGCTTCAGATAACCACCTGATCTAAGCCTAGGTGGAGACAAAGAGAGAGAGGAGAGGAGTGGTCTGGCCAGGTAAGACAGTGACAGACTACCTGAAGTGCCATCCCCTGTCAAGTGCTGCCTGGGTCCTATGGACCCACTCAGTCCCATGGTTAAGCCGGCTCTGCCTGGCAGTCTAGTGGTCTGACATTGCCAGGGGAATCAGGGGAGGCCAGTGAAATCACCATGCAATTTCTGGGAATTGCTGGGAAGAACCGCAGAGCTCCCTTAAACCCTAAAAATCTACAAGGCTGATTGAAAAGCAATTGCCTACTCTTCAAACAGGTGTGGCTTGGGGATATAAAATAAAAGCAGACATACTATTTAAATGAGGGGGTCTCTAAGCACTTGTAATAGGTCATCAACAAGACCTCTTCTTTTAACCCCTTGAGTGCTAACGACGGCTCAGAGCCGTCACTAGCACTTAACTACCTTTTAGCAATCTGGGGGCTCCTAGTGGCTCCCACCACAGCAATCGGGCCTGTATAATGACAGGCATCGCCAGGGCTTCCTGTTATGTGCGGTGATCTCACGCGCAATGACGTGATGACGTCACCGCGCAACTTTATTTAAAAATTACAATAGAAAGTATAGGGAAAGGGGGCATGCTGCTTAGAAGCCTGTATCTCAGGCATCTAAGCAGTAACAGCCCCCCAAGACCCACCGTTGGAAAGGTAATTGCATAAACTTTCCAACGGTATAAGTCTTGGGGATCTGGGTGAAAAAAAGTAAATTTCTTTAAAAAAAAAAAAAAAAGGTAAAAAAACAGAAAAAAATGAAATCCAGCTTAGCACTCAAAGGAAGCCCCTCTTTAAAATAAAGACCCTATATAAGTTTAATAGCTAGGTGATCACCATAGCCCCCTTATGTGCAGATCAAAGTTTTAATACTTAAAAGGGGCACATTTTCTTCCATATATCTAAGCATTAGCCCTTACTTGAGTCATTCTTGTGATGCCAATGAGCTACCATTTTTAAAATAATATGCAGCTCATGTGTACAAGCAAATCTCTCCTAATGTACATTTTGCCACTAATATTATTATATTTCAGGATCCCACCATCCCAGAAACATTTCTGCTGACCACTGTGGTAAATTCTATTATTATCTGAAAGAATATTATGTCTTAAATAGGAAAAATTATGAAAGTATTTGCAAACCATTGTATTTTCTGAAATATTGTGCTGTGTTTATTTGTGACATGAATTAGCTCAGAAATTGTTCATAACAAAAAACAGTTAATCATACACACAGTATTGTGTAAACATTGACAGTTTTCTATGCTTTGTACTTTGTTTTGTTTTAGATTAATGAATTACCAAACATGAGATTTATTTTCTCTTGATTCAAGTCTGTTTACTTAATGCACATATATCAATGTTCAAAGCTATATTTTAGTACTTGTACACAACTGCATGAAATGGGACAGTAAAACAAAGAAAAAAAAAATCATTGTTTCTTGCTCCGTGGACCATTCAATTTTGAATGTTAATAGTGAAATAATATCTGGAAATGATGGGAAAATCCATAATAAAACCCATGCATGTTTTCTAATTTTTTCTCATAGACATCTGATTTCGGATAATTTTGTGATAATACGAATGAAGCAGAAGGTGGATTTTCACGGCATTTTAATATTTTCGGAGCCAGATTACTTCTTGTGAATGTACAACACATTAGACAGGTCTACTGTGTTGTACAGTCACAAAGAAAACCAAATGCCACCAGTGGCTGCCTTCTTCCTCATTTGGATTATTACAACTGATCCAAATTCACATGCCTATTTTCTCATAACTTTGTATGCCAGTCAAATTTATTGTGGCTTCTCATTAGCAGTATTCTAGTCCAGCCAGGGTTAACACCCAGGCAGTATTTTACCAGCATGACCATCATCTTTAAATGGACATGAAAGTCAAAATAACATTTTCACGATTCATGCAATTGTAAGAGTATTTTCTATTAACTTCATTCTCTTGGTATCCTTTGTTGAAAATCAATTAGTTAGATTATGAGTGGCACGTTATCGTTTGCACACAAGCGAACCATTTGTACGCAAGTTAAATTCCACTTGTATTATAAATTGAAAGTAAAGCAAACGCGTAACTGCAATCATGATTTATGCTAGCATGATTGCCGCAACCTCAGAGCTCTGGTTAACTGTTTTGTGAGTCAAAAAGGTGCCACAAAATTATATTTATAAGTACAGTTATACTCACAATAACACCATCTAATAAAAATTATTTGAAGAAAAAAAAATGCACAAAAAAGTTATAAATGCTCATTGATATGAGGTCCACATAGACCACATAGGGCTTTAACATAGAGATACATACATATACATGTCTAAACATGTAAATATATATATATATATATATATATATATATATATATACACACACAGTATATACTGTATATGTGTGTTTGTGTACATATGTATTTATACTTTTATAAGTCTATATATGTATTTACAGACATATTTACACATAAAAACATATGTACACACATATAGACAAATATATAAGTGCATTGGGCCCCTTTGAAGTAGACGAACACAGGTAAAAGTATATTTATACAATATTCATATTTAATAAAGGTTTTAACTGTATTTACTGTAAATATTATACATTCCATATGTTCTATGTTTTATTAAATAAATAAATAAAACTGCACGTGACAAACATACCTGGCCGTTTGGATCCTAGCACTCAGCACAGAGCAAGGCTGAAGCGGAGTGTCAGGGAGCATGGCCGACGGGAGCGTCGCAATGGGTGCGTGGCTGGTGTCGTGAGGGGCGTGGCTGGGCGGGGGTGCCGCAATGGGGGCATGGCCAGAGAGGCAAAGGCTTTCAATTAAGACAGAGCCAGAGAGGGAGCAGGAGAGGGGCCAAAGAGGGGGGGAGAGAGCCAAAGAGGAAAGAGAGCCAAAGAGGAGAGAGAGCCAAAGAGGGGGGAAAGAGTGCCAAAGAGAGGGGGGAGAGAGCCAAAGGGGGGGGTGAGAGAGAGCCAAAGAGGAAAGAGAGCCAAAGAGGAGAGAGAGCAAAAGAGGGGAGAGAGCCAAAGAGGGGGAGAGAGCCAAAGAGGGGGGGGAGCCAAATAGGGGGGGGAGAGCCAAAAAGGGGGGGAGAGAGCCAAAAAGGGGGGGGGAGAGAGCCAAAGAGGGGGGAGAGCAAAAGGGGGGAAGAGAGCCAAAGGGGGGGGGGGAGAGCCAAAAGGGGGGAGAGCCAAAGAGGGGGGAGAGAGAGAGAGCCAAAGAGGAAAGAGAGCCAAAGAGGAAAGAATGCCAAAGAGGAGAGAGAGCAAAAGAGGAGAGAGAGCAAAAGAGGGGAGAGAACCAAAGAGGGGGGTGAGAGAGCCAAAGAGGGGGGGTATAGCCAAAGAGGGGGGAGAGAACAAAAGAGGGGGGGAGAGAACAAAAGAGGGGCGGAGAGAACAAAAGAGGGGGGAGAGAACAAAAGAGGGGGGAGAGAGAGCAAAAGAAAGGGGGGAGAGAGTGAAAGAAGGGAGAGAGCAAAAGAGGGGAGAGAGCGAGCAAAAGAGGGGAGAGAGCGAGCAAAAGAGGGAAGAGAGAAAGCAAAAGAGAGGGGGAAGAGAGAGCAAAAGAAGGGAGAGAGAGAGCAAAAGAGGGGAGAGGGAGAGCAAAAGAGGGGAGAGAGAAAGCAAAAGAGAGGGGGAAGAGAGAGCAAAAGAGAGGGGGGGAGAGAGCCAAAGAGGGGGGGAGAGAGCCAAAGAGGAAAGAGAGCCAAAGAGGAGAGAGAGCGCCAAAGAGGAGAGAGAGCGCAAAAGAGGGGAGAGAGCCAAAAAGGGGGGAGAGAGCCAAAGAGGGAGGGGGGAGAGAGCCAAAGAGGGAGGGGGGGAGAGAGCCAAAGAGGGAGGGGGGAGAGAGCCAAAGGGGGGGGGGGAGAGCCAAAGAGGGGGGAAGAGAGCCAAAGAGGGGGGGAGAGAGCCAAAGAGGGGGGAGAGAACAAAAGAGGGGGGAGAGAACAAAAGAGGGGGGAGAGAACAAAAGAGGGGGAGAGAGAGCAACAGAAAGGGGGGAGAGAGTGAAAGAAGGGAGAGAGAGAGCAAAAGAGGGGAGAGAGCAAAAGAGGTGAGAGAGAGAGCAAAAGAGGGGAGAGAGAGAGCAAAAGAGGGGAGAGAGAAAGCAAAAGAGAGGGGGAAGAGAGAGCAAAAGAGAGGGGGGAGAGAGCCAAAGGGGGGGGAGCCAAAGAGGGGGGAGAGAGAGAGCCAAAGAGGAAAAAGAGCCAAAGAGGAGAGAGAGCGCCAAAGAGGAGAGAGAGCGCCAAAGAGGAGAGAGAGCGCCAAAGAGGGGAGAGAGCCAAAGAGGGGGGGAGAGAGCCAAAGAGGGGGGGGGAGAGCCAAAGAGGGGGGGGAGAGAGCCAAAGTGGGGGGAGAGAGCCAAAGAGGGGGGGGGGAGAGCCAAAAGGGGGGGAGCCAAAGAGGGGGGAGAGAGAGAGCCAAAGAGGAAAGAATGGCAAAGATTAGAGAGCAAAACAGGGGAGAGATTCAAAGATGGGGGAGAGAGAGCCAAAGAGGGAGGGGGGAGCCAAAGAGGGGGGAGAGAACAAAAGAGGGGGGAGAGAACAAAAGAGGGGGGAGAGAGAGCCAAAGAAAGGGGCAAGAGAGTGAAAGAAGGAAGAGAGAGCAATAGAGGGGAGAGAGAGAGCAAAAGAAGGGAGAGAGAGAGCAAAAGAGGGGAGAGAGAGAGCAAAAGAGGGGAGAGAGAGAGCAAAAGAGGGGAGAGAGAGAGCAAAAGAGGGGAGAGAGAGAGCAAAAGAGGGGAGAGATAGAGCAAAAGAGGGGAGAGAGAAAGCAAAAGAGAGGGGGAAGAGAGGGGGGAGAGAGCAAGGGGTGGGACCGCTGTAAATATATGTTTTTTAAAAAAATCCATCAGATATATATTTAAATATCTCTTTAAGAATAAATAGAATATATTCTGCTATGTGCTGAACATTAGATTCTGAAATATGCAATATTATCTTCTTATAATGTGCTTTTAAATAATCATGATCGTGTTAGCGTGACTTATGTGTGTTATTATTTTTTTCATCTTTTTTGGCTCTATTGAAGTTTATTGGGAAATTCAATTTTGCATTTGCAACTTCCAAAGTGTATTTGATACAGCATCTTTTTGAACTCGAGAGCGCAAACTTAACTTTCAATTTATAATACGAGCGCAAATCTTCTGATGGTTTTAATGTTTGAACACAAGCACAAACTACCGCTCCACTTGTAATCTGGCACAATATCTTATGCCATTTAGGCAATATTTACATGTCATTATACAGCTTATACATGCAACCTAAAGGTGGTTTATATCATTTTTATACTTTTGAATACATTGTACCAAAAGAAAGATTACACAGTACCCAAATCATAAAGGTAAAAGTTGTTTTAAATAAACATAGACTATTATTTGCATTTAAGAACACAAAACACAAGATACAGGCCGAAAAGATTGTGACTTACAGACAGGAAAAAATAATTTATTGATAATTTTATTCAAAAAAATAAATTAAAAAAAAAATAAATATATATATATATATATATATATATATATATATATATATATATATATATATATATATATATATATATATATATATATATATATATTAATTAAAAATGTTAGATATCAGAATAAGTGGATTTTGGAATTTTGGATTTGGGGATTGGTACCTGTGTTATCCTTGGTTAGAGATGCATTAGCAGGTATATAAGCATATAAAGAAATATATTCATTTTATTTTCTTCATTTATCAATTCTCAACTATTCAATCAAAGTTTTCATAACAGTGTCTTTTCTTTATTAAACAAAACACAAATACTTGTTGCTTGGAATAAAAATGTTTTTAAGCATGTAAAAATAAGTTTAGCATTGTAAAATCATTTACTAGTTAGTGAAAATGCAAAATAATTGACAGGAGTTCCCAACCATAAAGATTGCTGAATGTGTAAATATAACACTCTATTACAGAGAACTGACTTGGGGCATTAGTAAAACACGTGGTTACTGGAGGTGGTTGAAGCTTCTTTCTGAAACATAGAAGTATAAGGAAATGGCAAGTTTCAGCACAGAAACAGGATAAATTTTAGATCTATTTGTTGCCTGATCCAGAGCATTTAAGGGGACCTTATCCCTAGGACAAATCAAAGAAAGGAATAATTTGTAATGTATCTGAATTTATATTAACAAAGTTATGTCTCTTTTGCTTGTGCACACATTTGTATTTTATCTAAGCATGTCATTAAAGTGTTTGCTATTTAATTCTCAGGGTAGACAAACTGGTGAACCAGGGGCTGAATGTGACCCTCTGCACTCACTGCTAAAGCTCCTTGGAAAAAACAGTGCTAAGAATGTGTACCATAGTTTCTGTGGCCCCAGAAAAAAAGAGCAACTAAAAGTGTTTGCTACTCTATGTATATATATATATATATATATATATATATATATATATATATATATATATATATATATATATATATATATATATATGTGTGTGTGTGTGTATATATGTGTGTGTGTGTGTGTTTGTATATATATATATATATACACACAGAAGGAGGCACTCGATAGTCTTTTAAGAAGTGAATTTTAATCTCTTATGCATAAGAGATTAAAATTCACTTATTAAAGGACCAGTGAGTGCCTCCTTCTGTTCTTATACTTAAAGGGACAGACAGTATACACTCATTTCCATATAACTGCATGTAATAGACACTACTATAAAGAATAAGATGCACAGATACTGATATATAAATCAAATATAAAACTGTTTAAAAACTTACTTAGAAGCTCTCAGTTTAGCTCTGTTGAAAAGGTAGTTGGAAAACCCACTGCAAGTGGGAAATAAGATACTCCCCCTTCCCCCTTCTTTTGCATATGAAAAGACCCTTTACACAAACAGGAGCAAGCTGGAGTAGGTATCTGTCGGTATTCTCATAAAACTTTGGGACTTGGTTAGGAGACTGGAAATCAGAGCAATGTTATTTAAAAATAAGCAAAACTATACATTTTTTTATTAAAAAAAAAATGTTATGAGCTATATAAATAGAGAATCTACAAAACATTTATTATTATTATTATTATACTTTATTTACGAAGCGCCATCATATTCCACAGCGCTGTCCATGGATACAGTTCATTTAAATAAAACAATAATATAAAACTTCTAAGAGACAGGACACAATTTACAAACACATACAGGAGGAATTGAGGGCCCTATTCCTGTGGGAATTTACAATCTAGAAAAATTATGCAAAGAAAAAATGAGTGTATAATGTCCCTTTAACCGTTGGCACCCAGGCAGCTGAAATTGAGGTGAGAGTGCTCTCTTTGAACATTGTATATGAACAAATAGGGTTACCTGTATTGAAACTGATCACAGCCGCAGGCCTTAGTGCAGGTAAAAAAACTTCTTTATTTAGGTGGATTCAACATTCACAGGGTAAACAGACTCAGGGGTACATTGAGCACAAACGTCCGACGCGTTTCCTGTCCCTGACGAAGTGCCTCCGGGCAGGAAACGCGTCGGACGTTTGTGCTCAATGTACCCCTGAGTCTGTTTACCCTGTGAATGTTGAATCCACCTAAATAAAGAAGTTTTTTTACCTGCACTAAGGCCTGCGGCTGTGATCAGTTTCAATACAGGTAACCCTATTTGTTCATTTAACCGTATGTTTGGATGCCGGAGGAGTGAATCCATACCTGGTATTGGGACGGCCTGAGGGGCGTGACGGAGAGCGGCAATAGCGGTGAGACTATACCTGTTTTATTTACATATTTGTAGTTCTTACTAAAGAACCATCGCAAGTTTGAACTTTAATACTGCCATAATTTGCCGACAGTAGCACATTATCCTCTCAGCCTAACACATAGGTCTGTCACTTTCCACTGACTAAAAGCTCCATTTGGCAAGTTATTATTTTACTTTACTCGCCAAAGAATAAAGCAATACGCCATTCTATTACTGCACATGCAAAACTGGTTTGTACACTCAGAAAGTCAGTGGTTCAATCACAACGTGCAGTTCTTACGAACTTTGTGAACATTGTATATGTGTGTGTGTGTATATATATATATATATATATATATATATATATATATATATATATATATATATATATACACACACATACTTTTTTTAATTAATTGTAAAATTGTATATCTTTTCCGATTGGAAATGCTGTTACTTAAGGATTGGATGAAATGAAGATATTGTTAAAACATTTTTTTTAAAAATAAAAAAGTAAAACTGTTGTTCATGTTTGTGTATAATAGAATACCACTGTCTCTTTAAACCTTAATGAAGTAACACAGAACACATATAATTATCTGATTTCACTGCCTATATATTTGTGGCTTTTGTTATGTATTAATCACTTGGCTTTAGAAAGGGCACGGCCTGAAACATTGCCTATGTTTCTGAGCTTGTAATAAACCAATGAATTGATTTCCAGGAGTGCTGCAGTCTATTTATGTGGTATGTGTGTGTTTGTGTGTGTAAAACATATATATAGAAAAATGGACATGCATCTAATTTGAATAGGTTGCTCCTTAAAGGGACAGTCTACTCCAAAATTCTTAGATAATCCCTTTACTACCCATTTGCCAGCTTTGCACAACCAACATTGTTATATTAATATACTTTATAACCTTTAAACCTCTAAATTTCTGCATGTTTCTAAGCCCCTGCAAGCTTTATCTCAGGGCATTTTTATAGCTTTTCACAGCAAGACAGTGCTAGTTCATGTGCACCATATAGATAATGTTGTGCTCACTCCCGTGGGTTTATGACTCATCACTGGCTGACTAAAATGCAAGTCTGTCAAAAGAACTGAAATAAGGGGGCAGTCTGCAGAGGCTTAGATTGGGGAATGGGTAATAAAGGGATTATCTATCTTTTTAAACAATAACATTTTTCGAGTCATCAGTCACCTGCACTAAGATTAGCACACAATCTAATATTACAAGGGGAAAGTCAAAGAGGGTTACCATTAAAACAACCAGTATTTTTTTTTTTTTTTTTAAGATACTTTTAATAACGAGCGCAGGGATCATTATTAGCCGTCATACTACAAGTGGTGAAAAATGTTGCTCTTTTGAGATCTGAACTAATATGTTAAAGTGAAGGTAAAGTTACCTTATTGTCGATGTATTATAGCATTCTGTTTGTCAAATCAATATGACTTTCATTCATCATTTTTCATATAATTTTGTATATATTAAATTATTCCTGTTATAAAGCAATTCATAAATGATCCACCAATTCAACCCGTTTTTTTTTTTGGGGGGGGGGGGGTTCGTGTCGATTACGTTATTTTAAAAATCAATTGAAATTTTGGCCGTTAGACAGCCCTCAATCTATGTCATCCGCCCCTTGATTCATTTGCGCATGCACAATTAAATTATTCTTCCGATCGGAATCCATGCGTGCTCCGTTTCACGCATGCGTATTTGTAACAGTAAGGAATTCCAATACTGACAAAAGCATTGCCGATTATCGCATGTGCAGATGAAAGCAATTTCGGTGAGTAGCGCAGTTAGAAGCTGCATCGGAGCGCGCTTTTGTGAGACTAAGCTGAAATCCAGGAAATAGGGGTTGGGAGGAGTCACAAGCAAAACGGTAGGGATTTATAAAGATATATTTTATAAAGTAGAGATGTAATAGAGAAAAAAACTTAGCGATTGTACTATATAATATTAACAAATGCAGGGCTGTTCTGTAAGTAAAAACTTTACCTTCACTTTAATGCTTGAAAATATTCATAACAAGAACATATAAAAAAATGCCCTGGTATATAATTAAGTGAAGAACTCTGCTAGATGAGCGGAGGTTTAGCACACCTTTACAAGAAAACGGACGCAGGCACTACTTGGTGGGTATATAAAAAAAGTCTCAGCTTTATTGAATCCAAAATTTAAAAAATTTGACACAAATCGAGGTCAACAGAGTGAGGGGAAACAGTTTTACGCATTTCGCGCCCTCTAGTTGTGCTTATTTATAGATCAGCGCACCTTTGGCTTAGCACTCGAGCGATAGCACAGCCCCATACGAATGTAATATATGACAGATTTAGCACACCCATGCTATTCAATATCCAGATGTTACTGCACGCCAAATATTTTGCTCAAGCAATAAAAAAACAAAAAACTTTTTATAACAAAACTTGTAATATGAATGCAAAAAAGGGCTCTATCAATTTAACTTGAACAATATAAGAGCACAATAGAGCTAAAACTTGTGCGCTCCACTTGTAATCTAGCCCATGTTACATTCCAAACCATTTGTCTAACATTTGATTCATGGTTAAAATGAAATTTGATTCAAATGTTATATATTCTTACTTTGAATGTCTCATAAGCTACTAATGAAATCATTTAATTTGAAGTGGTGAAATGTAACATTTTGATATTGATTGAGTAAAAGGGACACAATACTGATTTTTTTTTTATTCTGTTTCATCTAATAATGTTTCAAAATGTATTAAATTTCTTTGTTTTATGATAGATGGATATTCTAGTGCTGAATAAACCACGTTTTTATGTGGGATTTGCCTCTTTCAACCAATAAGCAATTGGAGTGCAAACAATCAGGCAATTCTTGTTTCAACACAAACTGAATCAAGTTTGCTTAACCTTTTTCATGCTAATGACCCATTAAAGGGAAAGTCTACTTCAAAATTGTTATTGTTTAAAAATATAAATAATTCCTTTTTTTACCCATTGCCCAGATTTGCATAACCAGCACATAACCAATAATAAAAAAAAAAATCAAGTCAGAAATCAAAGAATATTTCTGTTATAGAAAATTAATTGAGTAAAATGTTCCATTAAAGGGACAGTCTTCTTGAAAAGGATTATTGTTTAAAAATATAAATAATACTCTTTATTACCCATTCCCAAGATTTGCATAACCAACATATAGCCAATAAAACAAATCAGGTAGACTGTCTTTTAAGCGGCTTTTAGTATGTGTGTATGACATAATATTTATGAACTGATATTAGAAAATGTCAAAAAGTGTGTTTTTAAAGCAAATGTTATGAAATGTTGGCTGATACCAGTTTGCAATTTTGTCTGGTCACTATTTTTTCTATTAATACATTCAGAAAAACACAAGGTTATGTTAAAGGGGTATGAAAGTCCAAATTAATCATTAATACCTAGATAGGCTTAATAGCAGCGATGCACTACTGTTAACTAGCTGGTTATTATATGTGTCATTTGCTCACCGGATGTGCTCAGCTAGCTCCCATTAGTGCCCTGCTGCTTGTGATCTGACTTTTCAATATAGAATAATAAGTAAACAAATCAAATTTGATTATCTAAATGCATTGAAAAGTCTCTTAAAATTACAAGCTATATCTAAATCACAAAAGTTTAGTTTTTTACTTTACTGTCCCTTTAAAAAGCAATTATTTATTGCAGGTGCATTATTTTAATTACATTTTCCCAGAGTTCCCTTTCTTTCAATTAGAGTAACTTGGATTATGTTGGTTGCACATCAAGTATGAGAACATTGCTGTAAAGATTGGGTCTGGAACCTCCAGTGTAGGTGTAAACTGCTCCAGAATGTTAGTGGTGTGGTTTGTTGAGGGAACACATGGCAGTGGAAACTACCTTTTTTTTTTTTTTTGCTCTGTAGGATAAAGTGGAACTGTTGTGTGGAATGGAAAGTGATGAACAATGATTACAGACATTGGCTACAACTGACATTGGAAAGTCTTTACCAAGGCTAGGCACAGACAGGGATCCAAGTCAGGGCCTCTTTTCAGAAAGCTTTCCAATGGGCAAAATACTTTACACCCCCTAGAACAGTGTTTTTCAACCAGTCTGCCGTGGCACACTAGTGTGCAGTGAGAGATCCTCAGGTGTGCCACGGCAGACTGACAACAGTGTGACATTTTTAAATTTTGCTTGTTTTTTATTCTGGGCCGTTTTTTTATTTTGGGTGAGATGATGACTGAGGGTAACTGCACAGCGGCCTCCCCGACCCGTGTTCACACTTGGAAGGAACCCCCACCACAACACGTGCCTAGTGCTGACTCTACACGCAGCACCACGCAACACTGAGTTTGTAGGACAGCACAGTACAGTGTGTGTGTGTGTATGTGTGTGTGTATATATATATATATATATATATATATATATATATACTGTATTAGGCTGCAATGTGTGATTTTGTAAAATTTTGGGATGGTGTGTGTGCCGCAGGTTTTTTTAATGTAAAAAAGTGTGCCACGGCAAAAAAAAAGTTGAAAATCACTGCACTAGAAGACACATCGGGGTCGATTTATGAAACAGCGGATGCTGCTTCCGACCCACTCCACTTCAGTTCCACCTGAAGTGGAAGTTAATAAGCAGCAGTCCTAAGATCGCTGCTCCTTAACTCGTCCGCCACCTCTGAGGTGGCGACAGCAATCAGCCCGATCAAATATGATGGGGCTGATTGACACCCCCTGCTAGCGGCTGATTGGCCGTGAATCTGGAGGGGCGTATTGCACCAGCAGTTTACAAGAACTGCCGGTGCAATTATAAATGCCGACAGTATGCTCTCTGCATTTATCGATGTGTGGCGGACATGATTCGCTATAGCGGATCATGTCTGTCCGCACCATGGTAAATATACCCCACAGAATAGACATGCATTTTACACAGTGCTATGATATTAGTTGTATGAGTGAAACAAAAACAGTTACGTTAACCGAAGAGTAAAGGAAATACATAGGAGAGTTGATGGAGAAAGTAAGGGGTTGGAGGCTAGATTATCATTGAGAAATCTTAACGGAACATCAAACACCCCTTGTACTTTTATGAAAAAAACAACAACCTGTGCTTGCCCTACATTTCCTAGAGACTCCAAAAAGCAAATTCTGTAACCTAACTTATTAAAATGCTGCAAATCACGTTATCTTGCCATTTGATTTGCAGCATTTTGAAAACCTAGGTTACGTAATTTGAATTTCTCTCTTCAAGGATCATAGAATAAGAGCACAAGTTGTTTAATATCCACTTAATGGAAACTGTATATGTTCCAGAAATAAAATAGACTAAAATTGTTTTATGAATAATTTCTTTAGACTAGGTACAGTTCTAGAAACATCTTGTTCAATGATCATCTTCAAGGGATGGCAAGGGCAGAAATGTTCAAAGGCTGGGGGGGGGGGGGGGGGGCGCAATAGAAGCCAGTCTATACATAGACATATGCAGAATGTGTACAATCCCAATACAGAGGAATCTATTATTAGTGCAGGTTGCAAGTTCATATTATCTATCTATCTTTCTATCTATCTATATATCTTTCTTTCTTCTATCTATCATCTATCTATACATCTACCATCTATCTATCTATCTATCTATCTATCATCTATCTATCTTTCTATCTATCTGTCTATCTATCATCCTCATCATCTATCTTTCTATCATCATCATCATCATCTATCTATCATCATCTATCTATTTATCTATCTATCATCTATCCTCAAAATTATTATACAGAGCAGTATGCATTTTATTAATATTGATTACTACTAAGTTACTTTTGAGGGGGCCAAACAACAAATTTTGTACCTAGGCCCTTTGTTGAGTAGGTCCACTACTGGAGGGAGTGAGGTCAGATTTTAAACATATATACCAATAATTAAGGATAAATAATGGACAAGCCTGCCCTAGAATTAAGGGAGATGGCAGGAATATGCTGTACATTTTTTATAGTTACATTTGCACATCAGTTTTGGAATAAATAGGTAATTATATACAGTATACTTGTTTCTATATACAATAGCTATGCATTTACAAATCAGAATGATCAGTCTTATATCAAACCCCTTTAAATATAGTTTTCAGATACATTCTCAGTTAATGCAATGTAATACCATAATATACAGTTAACAAAAAAAGGAACATTATAAACATATATGCACAGAGAAAACAACAAATAGGAAGATACTTTCTAGATGAACACAGCGTCTTAAACATTAATAAGTTTCCCATTTGTGAAGTCAAAGCATGTTTTTTTTGTTTTTTTTTTCTTCTTCTATTTAATAGCCTTTTCATTCTTTTTATGATTTTGCCTTTCAATGTTTCTTTTGTATCTGGCAGCCGACAATTGTTCTTCCGTTCTGTTGCAGACAGCAATAGAGGGTGAAAAAAAAAACTATTGTGTAGCTACTTGTCTTTGGAACATGAATTTTATAATTAATATATGCAACTGCACAGAGAAAGGTACGTTGTAATGAAGAGCAATTAAGAGGTATTTGTTCCTGTCCAATGACTATAATTTCATAGCTGTTTAGAAGTCAAACCATCATCATTACATATCTGCTCCACTTTTCTGTCTGATTTTGTTTATTTCCAATTCAAAAACAAACATGAATTCGGCAAAGCTGATCTTCAGGTAACATTATTTTTAATTATGGCCCTTGAAGATCATTAGAAATGAACAAATGCATGGCTCTGCCATCAAAAAATGTAATGCGCAACTTATTATTTTACTACGGTGGCAAAGAGAAACTAATTTCAGGCAAAATATTAGAAAAGAATATATATATAGAAAGTTGAATTTAAAGTTGGTTAATCTCTCTCTGGACCACACTGCTCTAGTGACAGTGACATATTATTGCCCCAGTAAGGACCTAAACAAATTGATGTTAGTAACCTGTTTAAATGCTCATTTCCGGACAGGTTCTAGACAGTGCAATTTGGGTAATAACAAAGCTGTTAATGATGGTGGTGGATGTTGCAGTTGTAGATCTTTCTATTTTCATACAAACACTCTTGTGTTCCTTAGTTGAACTCTCAAGCCTTTATTTTGATAGCTGAATGGCTAAGCAAACCAGATACAGGTCACCTCAGTTCCTCTATGTTAGTGAATTGTGGTCAGATAAGAGCATGTCCCAGCAAGCCATACATTTCAACTACATGCCCAAGCACTAGACTAGACATGTATTACAGCTACATACCCCAGCACTATACTAGACATGTATAACAGCTACATGCCCCAGCACTAGACATGTATTTCAGTTACATGCCGAAGCACTACACTGGACATGTATTACTGCTGCATGCCCAAGCACTAGACTGGACATGTATTACAGCTATATGCCCCAACATTAGACTAGACATGTATTACAGCTGCATGCCCCAGCACTAGACTGGACATGTATTTCAGCTACATGCCCCAGCACTAAAATAGAGATGTATTTCAGCTACATGCCGAAGCTATACTGGGCATGTATGTATTACAGCTACATGCCCAAGCAATATACATATATTTAAGCTTCATGCCCAAGCACTAGACTGGACATGTATTTCAGTTATATGCCCAAGCATTAGACTAGACATATATTTCAGCTTCATACCCAAGAACTAGACTAGACATGTATTTCAGCTGCATGCCTAAGAACTAGACTAGACATGTATTTCAGCTACATGTCCAAACACTAGAGTAGACGTGTATTTCAGATACATGCCCAACACTAGACTAGACATGTATTTCAGCTATATGCCCAAGAAATAGACTAGACATATATTTCAGCTACATGCCCCAGCAATTCTTATTTATCAGCTATATCGCCAAATACTAGACCTTAGATAAAATGTGTGCCCCCAGTAATTCTTGTGTATCAGACCTTAGATAGATGCATGTCTCCAAAAACTCCTGTATGTTCACTTTATGCTAAAAATCAGACCTCACACCAGTTGCATGCCCCAGCAATCAATGCATCTCAGCTATATGCCTAAACAGACCTTAGAGTGTTTACATGTCCCCAGAAATCCCAGTATAATAGCTTATGCTAAAGCAATTGACCTTAATATAGATAAATCTCTTCAGTAAACCTTATTAGTCTTGGAGGATACCTAATTTCATTTGAATTTCAAATAAATAATATTTTTTTCAGTCAATTTTCAAACGGAATTCTATTTCCCGTCTTCTTGTGTATCACGTGACAGCCATCAGCCAATTACAAAATGTATTCTCGCACATGCTTAGTTGGTGCCGCAGAAAGGGTACATATAAAAAGGTTGTGCATATTTTGAAAATACAGTGGAAAGCTTTTTTTTTTTTTTATTGTATGCTGTATCTGAATCATGAAAGTTTAATTTTGACTTTAGTGTCCCTTTAACTATATGCTTAAAAACATGTTTCAGAAGTATAATAAAGCAAATTGCTGCTGACTAGATATGTGCGATTCGGTTCGGTTCGATTTGGAAATTCGGAAAATTCGGAAAATTCTGCGTTTCGGATCGAACCGAATTTCCAAATTAAAATACTGCTGAATTTTCCGAATACATCCGAATTAGTTCGAATTTATTCGGTAAATTCGGATGGCCATTGGATTACACTAGTATTGTACAGTATGTTAGGTTATATCACTCTGCTATGGGTTACACCTAATATACAGTACATAATACTAGTCTAATCCCACCTAACACTTACCGAAATTCCGAATTTCGTAACCGAACCGAATCCAGCCGAATTTCTTCAAATCCGAATGAATCCGAAACAAATCCGAAACGAATCGATTCAAAATTTTCCGAATTCGAATTGATCCGAACCAAACTTCGAAAAATTCTGAATCAATCCGAACCAAATATTTTCGCCATGCACATGTCTACTGCTGACAATTAAATTTTTAATGTATGGAACAAAATATCATCATAAGTCCTATGCTTGTTATATACATGTAAATCATTAACTTTTTTTTCATTCAGTAGAATAAACTAGACGTGCATTCAGTTATTTTAGCCGATCTGACTACCGAAGATGGTGTCTGCAAGCCGTATTCGATAATTTTGGGAGCTGGATTTATTCTTGTGAAAGAGCAACAAACTAAGATCTGAATTTGCACAGATCTTAGTGTGCTGCACTTTCACATAAATAAATACTGTTCCGAAATTACTGAACACAGCATTCAGATCAACCCGAAAAAGCCAAATACACATGTCTAGAATAAACTAATAAGAAAAGGAACAGCATGAAATAAAATAAAATATGGTAATAATTCCTGAGAAATCATTAAGATCTTAGTAATTAATTCATTGATGACTTTATAAGTTAAGTAATAGTTATAATAATATGACTGAGTCTCTATAACTATCAATCAGATCAGTTGGTATAAAAGAGAATATGTAAAATAATAATTCAGTTTGCATGGGATCTGCATTATAAATACTTGTATATAGATGTTTCAGCTTTTAGTCTTAGAGAAAACTGTAAATACTGTACATATGCTGTGCTGACGTCTACAATACTTTTTTGCAGAAGCAATTAAAGCAGCAAGACATGTATTGTGTTGAAATCTCTTGGACAACCTCCTACTAATGACTCTAGAAGATGCATTTAATCACAGTGGGAATCCATATGCCTTCCTAGTTTGAAATTCAAAGTTTCTTAGTTCTCTTTTGACGGTATGGAACCTTCCATAAAAGTATATATAGATATATTATATTTTTTTTAACTTGAGTATAGTTGGGACAGATACAGATATTTTCAATGGTATAGTAGTATAATTGTAGCTCTCTATAAAATAATTTATCTAAAATAGTTTAAGATGGGCTTCCTGCTGTGTTAAAAAGTATTGGGATGGTTGTCCCATGTACAAGAACTACAAAGTAATTTATCTTCTAGACACTTGCTGATAGCACTGGGTGGTACCTTCTCTATAGCTTTATATTTAGTTTGACAGACTATGTAGCTGGAAACACTTGTTTTCTTCTGATATGTCAAAGAGATGTGATGTATAATGAGAAGTAGAAAGTCCAGCTGTGAAGATCACCAATCTTTATCATTCCTAGCCTACAGCTTGTCCTCTCCCAGAGTTCTAAAACCTCCTTAATTTAGTATGACCTAGGAATGGAAAAACGTTTTGCTTAGCTAAGTGATATTATGAAAGTGTTTTTTTATACTTTTATACTAAATACAAGTCCTACTATTTATTTCTCCAAAAGGACATAAAAATGCAAAAATAAAATGAATATGTTAGAGTATTTTATTATTTCAATATTGCTTGTATATCTATTGTTTAACCTCTGCATAAATGTTTAAACAAACAGTTAAAGTAATCTCCAGAATAGCAATACATTACTGAGAGCTAGCTCAACACATCTGATGGGTCAATGACAAGAGACAAATGTGTGTAGTCACAAGGATGGACTGACTTATATGGCACTCAGTCACAGACCGAGAGTCCTCAGTCGGGGGGGGGGGGGGGCAGTCCATTTGCTACCTTCAGCCAGTGCTGCACTAGCGCACTAAGATACAAAAGATAGCTGGACACCCGGTGCCCTTAAAAAGTCAGAGACAGCAGCAGGAAGGATTTAGTGCCCCATTCACTGTGCTCACTATACTACAGTGCTTAGGCTTAGGGGCCGGATTTAACAGGCAGTGAATGCTGCTGTGTCTTCCCGAAGTTTCTGGGTCGCTGGAAACTTAAGTTAAAGGGACATAAAACAAGTTGGGATAGAGACAAAATATAATAATATGTTCTTTTAATTACTTGCAGATTTATACTGCAGTGCCTCGCCATTAACCCTTTCAATTTTAGTTTCTAAATTGTAAAGCTCTAACTCCCGCACACATTTCCTTCTATGGCTGTATCTATATCTATTGTTATTTTAGTAGAATGCGAAAGAGAATAGGGATTATCTGCTGGAGCATGCCTAGAAGCTGTGAATTCAGTTGAAATACAATGCCTGTGTCTAAACACTGATAAGGAGGGGTGGAGTTGGCTGCTCCAGGCAGCTTAGCTATGTAATTCATTTTGCTTATTTTTGAAAATTATTTTAAAATACTTGCCAGCAATTTTTAAAAAAAATGTATGCAAACATTTTTTAATCAATTGTTCAATGTTAAATGGATACACCGTTTGATGTTGGCATTTAGAAATGCCGGGCGGACATGATTCACTACAGCGTATCATGTCCGCCCGGCATTTGATAAATTGACCCCAATGAATCACTCTGATTCGACTAGTGTGATCAGAGTGCTATGAGCCTAAGGATATTATATATATATATATATATATATATATATATATATATATATATATATATATATATTTTTTAATGTTCATATCACTTTAAGGTGAGTTAGCTAAACTTTGTGTATTTTTATTATAAATAACAAGATATACAATATTCCTTTGGTCCAAGACCCCTCCACAGAATCTCATGCTATAGAAGGAGAAACAGGAATGATTCAACCCACAAGAAACATTTTAGTGTTATTGAGACAATTTGTATGCAGGTTGATGGGTAAGCCAAATCTTGCAGTACTATATGTAATACTATATGTCTGTGGTTGTGTACAAAAATTAACATTTTTCTGTCTAGCTATTTGGTCTCATAAGTGGTACTTCCAAGTATACATATAAATTCCATTTATTAAAAAAGAATACTGATCATATGTAATTGGCTCAAGAACCCTCTATATTTATATACTCTTGATAGCTTCCTAGGAGTATATTATAAAGATAGGGAGACTTATTATAGAGAGAGAAGCAGATATGATTCAGTTCACAATGCAGATTTGTTTCATTGTTACGACAAAGTGTAAGTGGAGTATGACCATGCTGTGTGAAGTACTTTGAAACATATCTGTCTGTCTATCTATCTATCTATCTATCTATCTATCTATCTATCTATCTATCTATCTATCTATCATCTATCTATTTATCTGTCTGTCTGTCTTCTATCTATCTATAGTAAGAAACATATTAAATTAGAGTACCACCCATACAACCTATATATATACACACACATATGTATATATATGTACATATATATATATATATATATATATATATATATATATATATCTATCTATATATATATATATATATATATATATATATATATATATATATATATATATATATATATATATATATAATATATATATATAGCAAATAGAAGACAGCACTAACTGGTCTTAGTATAACAGAAAATGTATTTCAGTGACGTTTCAAGGAATGCTCCCCTTCATCAGACTGTGTGTGTGTGTATATATATATATATATATATGTATAATATGTGTATATATATATATATATATATATATATATATATAAAAATATATATTCACTTGCAATCACACAGCTAGATTAAAAGAAAAATGGAAGAGATAGTTACAGCATTTGGCAAACTCATTATGGACCCAGGATGACGTCTACAGTCGCACAATACATGCCTTTAACCAAGCACACTGTAATGCATACAAGTGTGACAAAGGCCCTTACATTACAAATAATTTTGTTTTGGGCTTTGCACCAAGGCTTTTTCTGGGGTTACCTGCCATGGGATGTGAGTTTTGCAAAACCAGTCCGGTTTGAGTTGGAAATTATAAAGGGCTGGTGTCACCCTTGTTTGTATCTCAGGGTCTTTGGTTGAAGGCATGCATTGTGTAGCTGTAGGTTAGGGACCTAGGGAGGAAGAGACCTTGATGTTGTCCTGGGCCTATCACTATTTGGCCAAATGCTGTAACTAACACTTCTATTTTGCTTTTAATCTAGCTGTTTGAAATATAAGAGAGTGCCAGACTTTTGTATGTGTGTGTGATATATATTATATATATATATATATATATATATATATATATATATATATATATATATATATATATATATATGTGTATATATATATATATATACAGTATATAATTTTTTTAATGTTCTATATAAAATAAATAGTAATAAAAACACCATGGGCAGCAATATTGTTATGGAGTTGTGTGGCATGAGATACTTATCACATTGAGGTCTGTGTAATTTATTCTGCATTGTGATAAATATAAACCTATTTCCATCTTAAAGGGACAGTCTAGGCCAAAATAAACTTTCATGATTCAGATAGAGCATGTAATTTAAAACAATTTTCCAATTTACTTTTATCACCAATTTTGCTTTGTTCTCTTAGTATTCTTAGTTGAAAGCTTAACCTCGGAGGTTCATATGCTAATTTCTTAGACCTTGAAGCCCACCTCTTTCAGATTGCATTTTAACAGTTTTTCACCACTAGAGTGTGTTAGTTCCCATATTTCATATAGATAACACTGTGCTTGTGCACGTGAAGTAATCTGGGAGCAGGCACTGATTGGCTAGACTGCAATTCTGTCAAAAGAACTGAAAAAAGGGGCAGTTTGCAGAGGCTTAGATACAAGATAATCACAGAGGTTAAAAGTATATTAATATAACTGTGTTGGTTATGCAAAACTGGGAAATGGGTAATATAAAGGGATTATCTATCTTTTAAAACAATAAATATTCTGGTGTAGACTGTCCCTTTAAACTGTAAGACCTAGTATTTACGCACTACTACATTTCACTAACATACAACAGTGACATCAACACAAAATCATACTGTTGCTTCTAGTTAACTGGACAACGTCCATATTTGTCCACTGACCGAAATGTAATCAATTTAGTCAAGTAGCTTAGTTTCAAAGACATCTATCCATAATGTCAAAGTTACAATGGCCATCAGACATTTTAGAAAATTTATTGTGAAGTTCTTACAAATAAAAAGCATCTAACTTAAGTTGTCCTATGTTAGGAGACTAGACACAATGAAATAAAAATAAATGGAGGTAATTTTTTAACACGTTCATCAGCTTTGACAGTTGCTAAGATGATTGCGATTTTCACTGACAGATGAATATAAAGGGATATGACAAAAAAAATTTAAAGGCTCACCAACTAAACAATGAAATTTAATTGAAAGGAAGGACAGGGATATGAAAAAAATCTAACTTCAACGTACGACACATTTAGTGCTTGTCAGTTTGCATAATCTCAAGTTTGATGGTTTCTTTCAATATCCATCTTAATTAAATATCTAAACATATCTTCTTTTCTAGCAATTTGCAGAACTTGGTATTATTCGAATGTTCATATTTTCAAATTAAAGATAAAGTTATTTTTTTTTTTAAATGAATTTGTCCAGAGGAGCAGATGCCATTTTAGAAACCAAAGATACCTTCCAGCCATAGTATATAAGTCCCAAATGTATTGCATAGTTATAAAACCCTTTATCCAAACAGCTTGGGAGTGGAAAAAGCTTGGATTTTGGAATAGTTTGGATTTCTGATTATTTGTATATTTGCATTTGTAGGATGGAACAGCTTGGATAGGGGATGGGACCAAGTGTAAACAACATCTTGAGGCCGAATTATCAAATGTCTGTCGGATCTGATCCGACAGTGTGGATCAGGTCCGACAGACCTCGCTGAATGCGGAGAGCAATACGCTCTCCGTATTCAGCATTGCACCAGCAGCTCACAAGAGCTGCTGGTGCAACGCCGCCCCCTGCAGACTCGCGGCCAATCTGCCACCAGCAAGGAGGTGTCAATCAACCCGATCGTACTCGATCTGGTTGAATTCCGGTGATTCCTGTCCGCCTCATCAGAGCAGGCAGACAGGGTTATGGAACAGCGGTTTTTGTGACCGCTGCTTCATAACTGCTGTTTCTGGTGAGTCTGAAGACTCGCCAGAAACATGGGCCCACAGGCTTCTTACGGAGCTTGATAAATAGCCCCCCTTATGTCCTTTAGGGAATATTAACATGTCATAATGCAGTTTATACATGTGACCTAAAGGTAGTTTTATATCATTTATAATACTTTTGTCTATGTAGTACCATCAGAAATATAGTACAGTAATAGTTGTTTTAAATAGAAATAGACATTACATTTTAGAACACAATAAACAAACCAAAAACGCAGGAAGATTGTGACTTACTTTTGAGGAAAAATTAAAACTTTAAATAAAATAATAATGAATAATATAAAGAGTATAAGCAGATCCCAATGGTTCATATCTACATTAGTATTCAAACAAACCTGTCCAGATTTAGAAGTACCATTCTAAATCAACATTTACATAGTTTACATTATACTGTCAATAGAAGCCATACAACAGTATATATTTAGATATTCAATACTAAAAATAACTGAGATTGTTGCTGGTAAAAACTTTCAGTGCAACATCAGGATGGATGGCACAGCATGGCACCCGTAGGTGATTTGTTTTCTGAGGCCCACTTCACCTTCCTAAACTACTCCTCGGCTCTGAAAATTAGAAAAGCCACAATTTTCAGAGCCAAAGTACAAGAAAAAAATCCCAATCTAAATAAATAAGTATATTACAAAGCTGTTTTCTATGGATAACGAAACCATTTTTTTTTTTTACAGCTTTCAGTGACTGAGCAAGTTAACACCAGGGGCGTGCAACTGTCTGTGAGTGCTGTAAGTACTCAGGGCTGTGAGATTTGCAGGGTAATTGGATGTTCACTTGGTCTGGTTTGCGAGAGCAGTCCATTTCCGTGTTTTGTATGTGTTTAGGGAAATTACAAAAAGCCTTTGTCACCCTTGTTTGCATCTCAGTTTGTTTAAAGGTCCAGTCAACACAGTAGATTTGCATAATCAACAAATGCAAGATAACAAGACAATGCAATAGCACTTAGTCTGAACTTCAAATGAGTAGTAGATTTTTTTTTTCTGACAATTTTAAAAGTTATGTCTTTTTCCACTCCCCCTGTACCATGTGACAGCCATCAGCCAATCACAAATGCATACACGTACCATGTGACAGCCATCAGCCATTCACAAATGCATACACCCTTATTCTTGCACATGCTCAGTAGGAGTTGGTGACTCAAAAAGATTAAATATAAAAAGACTGTGCACATTTAGTTAATGGAAGTACATTGGAAAGTTGTCTAAAATGGCATGCTCTATCTGAATAATGAAAGTTTAATTTTGATTGAATGTCCCTTTAAATGAAGGTGTGCATTATATGGCTGTTTGTTAGGGACTCAGGGATGTCCTGGACATAGCAACATTTGATCAAATACTGTGGCTAACTCTTCCATTTTGCTTTTAAAATAGCTGTGAGTTTTGCAGGATCATTGGATGTATATCTTATCCGGTTTGAGAGTGGAGTCCATTTCCACACTCAAACACACACACACACATATATAAATATACTAGTGTTCAAAAGTTTGGAGTCACTTAGAAATGTCCTTGTTTTCGAAAGAAACATTAAAATAGCATCAAATTGATCAGAAATACAGTGTAGACATTGTTAATTCTGTAAATGACTATTGTAGCTAGAAATGGCAGATTTTTAATGAAATTACTACAAAGGTGCACAAAGGCCCATTATCGACAACCCTCTGTTCTGTGTTACATTGGCACGTTGTGTTTGATAATCCACATTTTTCATTAAAAAGCTAATTGATCATTAGTAAACCATTTTGCAATTATGTTAGCACAGCTGAATACTAATATCCTGATTATAGATATTCCATGCGAGAAATTGCTAAGAAACTTAAGAACTTGTACAACACTATGTACTACTCCCTTCACAGAACAGCACAAGCTGTCTCTAACCTGATTAGAAAGAGGAGTAGGAGGCCACGGCTCGCAACTGAGCAAGAGGACAAATACATTAGAGTGTTTAGTTGGAGAAACAGACACCTCACAGGTCCTCAATTGGCATCTTCATTAAATAGTAGTCTCAAAACACTAGTCTCAATGCCAACAATGAAGTGGCGACTCCAAGATACTGACTTTCTAGGCAGAGTTGCAAAGAAAAAAACCATATCTCAGACTGGCCAATAAAAAGAAAATATTAAGATGGGCAAAAGAACACAGACACTGGACAGAGGAAGATTGGAAAAAAGTGTTATGGACAGACAAATCAAACTTGAGGTGTTCGGATCAAAAAGTAGAACATATGTGAGATGCAGATCAACTAAAAAGATGCTGGAGGAGTGCTTGTGCTATCTTTCAAGCATGATGGAGGCAATGTGATGTCTGGGGGTGCTTTAGTAGTGGTAAATTGGGAGATTTATACAGGGTAATAGGGACCTTGAAGAAGGAAGGTTATTACTCAATTTTACAACACCATGCAATTCCCTGTGTACAGCACTTGATTGGAACCAATATCCTCCTGCAACAGGACAATGAACCAAAGCACAGCTCCAAACTATGCAAGAACTATTTAGGGAAGAAGTAGTCAACTGGTATTTGGTTTTTAATGGAGTGGACAGCTGTAACATATGCCTGCCTGATATCACTGTCCCTTTAAGACTGCCTTCCCTGCTACTGATAATCATACTGTTTGTGGAGTATCTGCATTCAACTTACATGCCTAATTAATTAATCATTCATGCACCTGATTCCCTCAGCCTCTTTTTAAACCATCTCAGGCCTAATGTGCATTAGCTTTAGTTTTGTTCCAGAACAACTGAGGTCTGTGACTGTTCCAGCAAGGATTTTACCAGCATATTCAAACTACAGCCTTTCATTTTCGCTATGCTTAAAATCATCTAATCGCAAGTATCCATATAAATCAATTTTGTTTCCTGGACACTGCTACTTAAGAAACTCTGAACTTATTCTAAATTACAAGTATGCATTTGGTTATAATCACTCTCTAATTACTACAACAACATCTTACTCATAACTTTATAACTATTCTCTACTACAAGTTGTCATAGCTGAATATCCTCCTATTATGTTAATATATTCAGAACTCTGCATCTATGTGTTCAGTTAAACAGCTTTCCTGTGATTCTCCAATATATGCACAAACAGTATTTAATGCCTTAAACTTGCAACTTGTCTATCACCTGTGCTGCTCTGCATATTACTGACATACAGCTCTATATAATATTATGTGAACCTGCAACAAACCTTTGCATCTATAAGTTGATCTTCTACCAGTTTACTCTGAAGCCTAAACATCTTACATTGCTATATTTTTTACTCATGAATCCTACAGCTACTCCTATTAACTATGTCACAGTATCAATTTATATTTCCATTTAAGCCAGAATATATTGTATACATATGTTTCACTCTCCATGAATTCTACAATAACTTCTTGCAACTATGAATCACAGAATATCAGCTAGCCACATCCAGGATACTCTTCCCCGGGTCAGGGGTTGGTGTCTCCAATTTCCTACCACTGCCCCAAGGGTCTGTGTTCTGAGCGCATATACACGGATCATGACGACAGCACAGTCACCAGATATCAACCCTATTAAGGGCTAGAATACAAGTGGAGCGCTAAATTATTGTGCTCCTGCAAACGGGCACATTTGTCCAATTGCGGGAGTGCAATAATTAACCAGCCAATATCTATGGAGCTTGCTGTAGCAATAACCAGTCACTTGTAATAGCTTGTATCTTTGCTTGTACACCATGAAAGTTTTGTATTTTGCCATTTGGTCAATATTGCAAATTTGAAAAAAACAAGCAGCTCTCTGGTGCAGCAGCGTATATAACACACCAATGCTCAACCCTTAAAATCAGCACAGCTTGCGATAACAAAAAAATTCTCCACCTGTATCTCACTCATACAAGTGTTAGTTATCAGACAACGGAAAAAATCAAAAGTTTGGCGTGTGTATACAGTTTCTTAACGGTCAACAAAAACAGTCTCCCGTATAGAAAGACAAAAGTCCCATCCAGTGTGTGTCGTTTAAATGTAACTTTTATTAAGTATTTTGTAAAAAGCAAACAAAATTGTACAGACCTGGATCGAGTTCTTATAGTATTACTGTGTACTTTTAGTAAATACCTCCGACTCCCACTGTTGCGTCACTAGACGCGTTTCACAGAAGTTTTCTCAATAGTGACTTATAGAGTAATCTAAACCGCTAACCTTTAAACACCCCTCTGATCACGTGATGACCATTTACAAAAAATGGAAGCCTCGTTTCAGTTAATAATTTAACCAATAGTAAAGTAATATTGCAAATTTGCTTCATTTTATGCTTAAGTTCAGTAAAGGCAATTGGGCATTGTTACATTTCAATGAAGATGAGCTGCTAATGCGCATTCACATTGGCACTCTTTACTGGAGGCAGCCATCTTTTATTGGTCCTGTCAGTACTCAAGGAGACACACATGACTGAGGTAGAACTGCGAGTGAGGTGAAGAGGGGTCTTAATATTTTTTTTGTGCAGGAGCCCTAAGGGTTCTCAGTCTTCCTCTGCTTCTGTTATTTGTACTTATTCATGGTGATTGCTCAAATGAAGAACCGCAGTGAGACATAAAATACACGTAGATACATTTTTTTTTATTTTTTTGCTGCTGTCTTGTTGGAAAATAAGCAGATGGAGGCCTTTTATAGCATGATTATGCATGGTTTTGTATGTCCAAGGCAATGCTGCATGTTTTTAAATAGCAATTCAATCAAAAAAATGCAATATTGTATTGTTTCTTGCTACAATCTACTTGTCAAGTGTTGGCGCTCTACAAATACGTGATAATAATAATAATAATAATATATGACCACATACACATATTAATTATACTGTCTTGTGTCAGTCAGAACAAAAATATTCATAAAATTATCAGGACTTAGCTATCACACAGAACCAGTTTCACTCTATAAATGTATATTTTTAATGGAAGTGCACATATTGGGACCTATTTATTATTGTGCGAGCGGACATGATCCGATATTGCGGATCATGTCCACTGCACATCGATAAATGCTGACAGCTTATGCTACCCTCTGGACATTTTAAGAATGTTTACAATTTCTATATGGCCATTTTGGTTTTCGGATTGTTTACTACCAGTGGTATTATTGTTTTATTATTGTTTTTAATATATGTTCCATTAAATATGAGGTTTTTGTGTTTATCACATTTATTTTGTTATATTTTATTTCTATCTGTTCATATAGCTGCTTTGTTAGCGCTCCCGTTTTTAGCTGCTGAGATTACTCATTGCAGGCAAGGAATAACTTGATGTGGATAACTCTGAATAACTCTGAATATGGATTGCTTCTGTGTGGGAGGCTGATCACATTAAAGTGACTTCCCACTGTTACTAGATTCCAGGATTATTCTTCAGAAACCCTACTAGGATAAGGACCATTTCCCATACATAAAGAAAAAAGCTTCATGTAGGGTTTCACAGGGGGCTAGGGGGAAGTCCTTACATTCTAATCTGTGACCATTTCTCCCTCTGTATCCTCCAAGCCATCCTGCAGATGTCCACATTTCTGGAGTTGGAGTTCCTGCCTCTGTCACTGTTGCATTGCCGGGCACCATTACACTTTTGATGGTAAGGTCCTCACTAGCTCCACCTCTACGGTGGTGTGACTTTTATAGTTTGCTTCACCTCCATTCCCCAGACCTCTCTGACTAATCTACCCCTTACCATCCTAGAAAGGGACTGGGAAATGTTGGGAGGTATGCTCAAGTGTTTCTGTGATATCAGGATTTCCTTCCAGAGTTAAAATACAAAAAAAACAGTTGACTTTGATAAAAAGGTACATGACTACCATGCATCATCTTTAAATAAACTTCATTAGCCCAGAGTAAAAACTACATAACAATTTCATAAGTGGATAATCCTAAATCACTCCTCACAGTCAGTTTGAGATGATCGTATCGCACATCTGATGATTCTCACAGCATCTCTTTTGCCTCTTTTAGGGTTTAGCACCAATGCCAAATTACCTTTTAATGGAAGAGGACTTCACTATCCCCTTTTGTAATTTGCTTTATGCCATGCAGTTTGTCTAGATAAGGAAAAGAAAACTCTCAGAATTATTGACCTTCCTTGTTTCTCAAATGTTTGTCTTTTCATTTAATCTACAAAAGGTTATACAGACTGCGCAAAGGTTAGGGTATATATGCTTTAAGATTTAAGGGGATATTTCTCCTAAATCCCCAGGGGAAAGGACAACAGAGAACAATTAAAATCTAAAGCGCCAGTACAGGCAAAATATACCCAAGAAAAAGAGAGCATGCAATTTAGTGTTTAAATAAAAAAATAATTTATTATTCAACAAATGTCACAAAAAGAACCTAAAAAAAAAAAAAAATATGTATAACATGAGATGAAAATCCCTAGGTATAAATTAAACCTTATACAAGAATTCAGACAATAAAATATGTGATTGGCCAATCTCTATTAAAATGTGAGTAATCTATAAAAGCATTTACACAAGGAAAAATACACATATATTGTAGGTTACTAATGTAAGCAACTAGAACTGTATGTATCAGAATATCAAGCAATTTGTAACACAATATCTATCATCAAATTATCTACTGATAATCTAAGAGTATGTGCGCTAAGTGCATAAACCAAATAGCTTCCGTTAAATATGGCTAAGTCAGCATATCAGTAAAATGTCCACAAAGGTGCAGATGAATATGAGTGATTTACTGGTATCCGTGATTCCTTTAGTGTAGCACAGTGTTTTTTAGTGCTCTAATGGATCCACTAGAAACTACAGGTACCTGTTTAAGTGATCCTTTTAAGTTAGAATGGAATGAGCTGTCTTCTTTGTCCGATGTCACCTTTTAGAAGAAAATGCCTCCAAAATAAGACAAGCAGTGTAACTGTTTTTGCTGATCTTGAAGCCGCGCTGTAAACCCCAGCTACAAACACTTCTGTCTCTTGCTCAGTTATCACCTATACCGGTTAGGGCACTGATACGAATAGGAATCATGCCCTAACCGGTATAGGTGAGAACTGAGCAAGAGACAGAAGTGTTTGTAGCTGGGGTTTACAGCGCGGCTTCAAGATCAGCAAAAACAGTTACACTGCTTGTCTTATTTTGGAGGCATTTTCTTCTAAAAGGTGACATCGGACAAAGAAGACAGCTCATTCCATTCTAAGAGCTGAACTTAAAAGGATCACTTAAACAGGTACCTGTAGTTTCTAGTGGATCCATTTGAGCACTAAAAAACACTGTGCTACACTAAAGGAATCACGGATACCAGTAAATCACTCATATTCATCTGCACCTTTGTGGACATTTTACTGATATGCTGACCTAGCCATATTTAACGGAAGCTATTTGGTTTATGCACTTAGCGCACATACTCTTAGATTATCAGTAGATAATTTGATGATAGATATTGTGTTACAAATTGCTTGATATTCTGATACATACAGTTCTAGTTGCTTACATTAGTAACCTACAATATATGTGTAATTTTCCTTGTGTAAATGCTTTTATAGATTACTCACATTTTAATAGAGATTGGTCAATCACATATTTTATTGTCTGAATTCTTGTATAAGGTTTAATTTATACCTAGGAGATTTTCATCTCATGTTATACATATTTTTTATTTTTTTTTAGGTTCTTTTTGTGACATTTGTTGAAGAATAAATTATTTTTTTATTTAAACACTAAATTGCATGCTCTCTTTTTCTTGGGTATATTTTGCCTGTACTGGCGCTTTAGATTTTAATTGTTCTCTGTTGTCTTTTCATTTAAGCCTGATCAATAAAAAAATGTCTCTCAAGCACTGATTCAGATAAACACAAGTGAAATCCATCATGAGTGTACCGGTTACTGGCACTGGTTTTGTGGTGTCTGTGGAAGGGAATTAACCAATAGTCTTAATAAAAGTATATTTCAAATACTCATATTCTCCTTTTTACTATTTTCTGATAACATAAAAGTATTTGAGCCGTGGCTGGGCCCATACACTTGATGTGCTACATCTGGTTATGCCATACAAGATGTTCAAAAACAGAAATATATAGCAATATTAGCAACGATTATTTAAGTCATGCAATTGGTTTATATTACAATTGTCCTATTATGGGCAATGCCCTGGATATTTCAAAGCATTCATCATTCATTGATCTTCAATTAGTATTATTTAAGTGCACATCTTTTAGTACGTTTTGTCTAATCTTAGGGACAATTATGCATTTTCCCCTCTTTTAGAATTTGTCTTTATAATTTCTTAAATTATGTCTTTGTTCTTTACACTCCAGTTTTTGGAATGCCTTCCATTTTCTTTTTAGACCAGTGATACAAAAAACATTTTTTTTTGTCTCACCCCCCCCCCCCCCCGCCACACACAATTTTAGAGCTAAATTAAATGAAAAGGAGGCCAAATAAACAATGAAAGCTAAACATTTTATATAAAAATCTCAAAGTGTTTATTTTCTATTTAAGATGTATCTATACTTTTCTTTTCCAAATTCATTGTTGTTATTCATTATGTATTTATTGACGCTTATCCTTTATCTAACCAACCTGAGAATTGTATGAAGCCCTTTAATGTTCCGTGTGACAGCACCAAATTCCCTGCAAACCCTGTTTAATGCACCAGTTCATCAGGTGCTTGTGGTTACACCTGAATTTGCTGCCTGCCATGTTTAACTATTTCATGAAACTTAATGCAGGTAAAATAAATAATTCCTTATCGCAGAGTGATTGTGTGGTTGTTCATCTAATATGATCTTGTATGAAAAGAATGCAATAATGAGGAAAGGCTTAATCTACTTTAATCAGATTACAAAGATATTAGAAGATATTAGAATAATATAAGGTCACATGATTCCGCTAAACAAATGCATGAAACCCTAATATGAAATAATTCTAATTCTTTTGCAATTTAGGATTTTTTCTATTTTTTCCCCATAACTTGTATTTAATATCTTTTCATGGAGGTCACATGCCATTGATTGAATAATGTCTTTATGTTTTTATTTATATGACATGCGAATGCACACATAAGTGTTTTTCTTCCTTTTTCCTTTTTTACATTGCTTACATATTGCATTGAAGTGCAACTTTTCAGGTGATCTGGCACCATTCCATGAACCTTGCAGCCTTAGGTTATAGCTGCCTTAAAATAGGAAATCCAAAGTAATATGCTATTCCATTAAAGGGACATTTAACACTAAAAAAATGCTGGATAGAAAGATGCATTTAAATAGAAGATTAGTCTGAGAATAACATGTATGTGTATTATTAAAAGTTTCATTAGCTGTTTAAATATTGATCAAATAAGCGTAAAGTGTTATTGTCTTTAAAACAATGGAAGTTGCCATGTTGTAACTTAGGTTACCTTCCCTGCTGTGACCAATTAGGGATAGTTATAAATGGGTCACTAGAGTGTGCAGCCAATGGCTGTGTGCAACATAACAGTGTTCTGCACTTCCATTTCTAACAGTTACTGAAAATCTCACAATTTCAGAATGGAATTTCAGGAAACGGGGACAAAAATAATAATAATGAAAGTATATTGCAGACTTCTTTATATATATATATATATATATATATATATATATATATATATATATATGCAATTTATCAATTTATATTACCATCTCAAAGTGTTTAATGTCCCTTTAAAGGGGCATAAAACCAAATATTCTTTTTAAAGAGACATAAAACCAAACATTCTTTTCATTCATGATTCAGATAGAACATACGATTGAAAACAACTTTCTAATTGACTTCTATAATCAAATTTGCATCATTCTCTTCATATGCTTTGCTGAAGGAGCAGCAATGAGCTACTGGGAGCTAGCTGGACACATTTAGTAAGCCAATGACAAGAGGCATATGTGTTCAGCCACCAATCACTAGCTAGTTTCAAGTGGCGCATTGTTGTCTATGTATGATTTTCTAACAAGGATACAAAGAGAACAAAGCAAATTAGATAATAGAAATAAACTGAAAAGTTATTTAAAATTGCTTGCTCTAGCAGCATCAGCAGTGCTGGAGTCAAGAATTGCTTTGCTGTGATCTCATCAGATTTAATAGTAAACTTCCTTACACAGAAAAAGAAAATAACATGCCAGATACAAACTCCCTTGCAAGTCCTGGGACTAGCATCCTGATAAGCTGCTTAAAGTCTTTTTACATTGGGGTGTGAATACTTAGGACATTTTGAGGTAAAATAGCTTCCTTTTACATAGAGATGTTCAGGTGAGTCAGCTTTTTATAGCTGTGCTGCATCACATTCAAGTGAGTCAACATTTGGGTATCATGTCCCTTTAAATATGCATAGCAGCAAAAATATGTAATTTACTTTTATTATTTATCCTGGCCCCGTTTCCATTTTTTTTTCTTTTCCATCCAGCAAATTCAGAGCCCAGAGCGTTGCTACACAGTAACTGCTTGATCAGTGCAGGAGTTCTTTTATAACCGTCTGATAAAAATGTACGGTAAACATATCCAAGAAGCTTTTCAATGGAAAACATATATTTTGTCTGCAGATCTTTTGTAATCAGTGCTACGGAAAACATATATTTTGTCTGCAGATCTTTTGTAATGCAGTGCTACATCCCTGATACTGTACTATGAATATAAAAGAACATATTTACTTTGTCTAATTTGATATATACCGTTGAATGCTATATTATTAAAATATTTTTTGAATGCCATAGACAACTGTGAAAAGACTACAATAAAATTATTCTATTAATATTTTTAAACAAAGAAAAAAAAAGGGGGATCTCTCCTTTAAAAACATAATTTATTAATATATGAAACAGATACACATACAGACTTAAATAGATCAATAGTTAGATAAATATATAGACAGACAGATAGATAGACAAATTATTGATTGATAGACATATAGACGGACGGACGGACAGACAGACAGATTTCGATTATCATACATATGTACCATGACAATAATCAACAACAATATGCAAAACAATGAACTTAAAATCAACCAAATAATGAAAAACACAGTTAAAGGGACAGTCTAGGCCAAAATAAACTTTCATGTTTCAGATAGAGCATGTAATTTTAAACAATTTTCCAATTTACTTTTATCACCATTTTTGCTTTGTTCTCTTGGTATTCTTAGTTGAAAGCTTAACCTAGGAGGTTCATATGCTAATTTCTTAGACCTTGAAGGCCACCTCTTTTTAGAATGCATTTTAACAGTTTTTCACCACTAGAGGGTGTTAGTTCACATGTTTCATATAGATAACACTGTGCTCGTGCACGTGAAGTTATCTGGGAGTAAGCACTGATTGGCTAAACTGCAAGTCTGTCAAAAGAACTGAAATAAAGGGGCAGTTTGCAGAGGCTTAATATACAAGATAATCACAGAGGTTAAAAGTATATTAATATAACTGTGTAGGTTATACAAAACTGGGGAATGGGTAATAAAGGGATTATCTATGTTTTAAAACAATAAAAATTCTGGTGTAGACTGTCCCTTTAAGTTAATTTGTGAAACGTTGTGTTATTCAGATAAGTTATTTTTTAATAAGAATGAACAGTATATTGTTTGATGTATATATTAACACAATTTGTTTTGTATTTTCAAGGATTCTCCCTTTATAGTTGCAGATCTTTAGTAGTTATACTGTATATGTTTATATCACAGCAAATTGTAGAGTTCCACTGTGAAACTATTGTAGAAGTCTAGCAATCTCAATTACTATTCTTGTTCACTTATAAAAAATATTTTTACTATCTTTATTTTAAACTAATAATTTTTTCATTATGTTTTCAATATCTTTGAATTTTGCGTTCTTTTTATCCCATACCAAAATCCACTTAATTCAGAAGGAAAGGCCATGTATTGATAACATACCTTGTAATAATATGCTTGTTTTCTAATTAAAAAAGAAAGATAAAATTATATAAAAATAATACAATCTGATTGTGTCCATGACTATTTAGTGTCTGAAACCTTCCATAAAGGGCATGTATCCTTTATTTTTGTAGAATCTATAGTGCTAGCATGAGAGATTTGCAGCGATTTAACACCAAGTACCATATGGGTGGCCTGTTCCGTAGATGTTATAGCCAAGTCAAAACCATTTTAATCAAGCGCTCACAAGCCAATGAATCAAACGACACAGTGCAAGTAATCGCTAAGTGATTAAAAACATTACACAAGATGTATTGCAGAAATCACTCTTCTAAATAGAACAGTGATTTTGTTTCAACTAAAACATGCCGTATCATTATCTTTTAATCTGTCTCAGCTCCACTCTTTCTCAGCTTATCACAAATCATTTTGGAATTATAAAAAAAAGTAATTGCTGATGATAAAAGAAAAATGCAGATATGATAGTTTTTCTTCATCCTATGGGCAATAAACAGAATTTCTGAGATAATAGTAAATGAAATGTCAAAAAAACAAGATATAAACAGAAACATTTAAATAAAATTGTGCAATTGTTTATCTACCAGACAGGATTTGTTTGACATTATTCCCATTTGGCTCAATAATTTAGCTAAACAATATTATTTAGACATGTAATGTATAGATGTCTCTAACTTCTAACATCATCATATGAAAAAAATATTTGTAATTTAACTAACAATGTATAGGCACCTGAAGATCATCTTAAGATTCATCTGAAGAAGTTACCCAAAACCAAGGACAATGACAATATATACCCTCACATTTACAGCCTTGTAGTTGTATTCACGTCGTAAGTCATTGATCCAAAGTGTTTATTGTACTTCTTTAAGTATAAGCATCTGGGCCCTTGCATGTGGACTGAGAGCTTCCAACAGTTTTTACTGTGTGTGTGTTTTTTTTCTGAGGAGTCATCATCAAGGAAACAGCTGGGGTGGCAATTATAGTGTTGATGGGTCATATACCCCATGCATTTCAATCACCTAATATCCCAAAAAAAGTTATCCAAGTAGAAACAATGAACAGATCAGAAGGAGAAGCAAGGGACGGTCTGTGTCACTCCCTTTTGTTTGTGGTACGAAACATATAGTGCAAAAACTTCTGGTGATGTCACTTCCTGGGCATGACTGGGGTGCATTGGGTCAAGGGGGTCCTTGACCTTTTTTTTTGCACAAGGGCACAATTAATTGCTAGTCTACTCCTGTTTGAAATAACCACCATATTAAATAATATTTAAAATCAAGGTAATGTTAATATCCTAATAATTCTCTTGGTTCATTGTATGATACATTTAGTAGGGTATTGGCATCTTTTACCTTTGGGGGAAATAACATTATTATACCAGCTATTTTTTTTTTTCTTCTGGTGTTTCAATGTTAAAGTGGGCAGTGTTTTCTTGTATGAAGATTGGCCTCCTCAGGATATGTGTGTGCAAAGGACTTGGCAGTAATCAAGTAAAAGAAGAAACACAAGAAGGATATTTAAATAAAAGTAAAATAGGAGCAGAATAGACTTAAAGGGATACTGAACCCAAATTTTTTATTTGTGATTTAGATAGAGCATGCAATTTTAAGCAACTCTCTAATTTACTCCTATTATCAAATGTTCTTCATTCTCTCTGTATCTTTATTTGAAATGCAAGAATGTAAGTTTAGATGCCGGGCCATTTTTGGTGAACAACCTGGGTTGTTATTGCTGATTGGTGGATAAATTCATAAAAAGAATGCTGTCCACAGTCTAAACCAAAAAAAAGCTTAGGTGCCTCATTTTTCAAATAAAGATAGCTAGAGAATGAAGAAAAAAATGATAATAGGAGTAAATTAGAAAGTTGCTTAACATTGCCTGCTCTATCTGAATCACTAAAGAAAAAAAAAATCAGTTCAGTGTCTTTTTAACCCCTTGAGTGCTAATGACGGCTCTGAGCCGTCACAAATTGTCTCAGTCAGGTGCTAATGACGTCAGAGCCATCACTATCACTCTCCCACTTTGAGGGAGATCTGGGGGCTCCCACTGGCTCCTACCCGGCGATCGGGCCTGCATAGTGACAGGCATCGCCGAGGCTTCACGTTACGTGCAGTGACGTCACACGCAATGACGTTATGACGTCACCGCACAACTTTATTTAACATTAACCATATTATTTTTGCAAAACTATTTCTTATCAGATGGAATGCAATTTTTTTTGTTACTTATATGTGCTGTATTTTGTACTATTGTAAGCTTCTCAAACATGTTTAATTAATTTTCTTAATTATATCCAATAAATATATGAATGCTGTGCATACTTGCTAAAATAGCTTTATTTTTTTTAGAAAACATCAAGATAGTCCAAGATAAAGAAATGTGTTTGTGTTGCATTTGGGAAATTAGATTGGGTTTGTGTTGCATTATGGAGAGTTGATTATTAATGTTAAAATGTATGAGATATGCCAATTGTTTTCATTATATGTATGTTAAAAAGTATTATACAGGAAATCTGGGAATAAGTGAATCAGTAAGTGGATTTACAGGCTAGTCAGACATTATTATGTGCACTACGTCACCTATGTTTGAGGACCTGTGATTCAGGGTTTGTTTTGGGCACCTGTGGGTGAGTCACATGGGTCAGATGATGTTTTAATTTCGGTGGATTAATTATTGGTTTAATCTTCCTTGTTAACAATTCTAGTGTCTTTAAGCACATTTTTATTAATTAATTATCAATTTTTTATTTGCAGTTTCACATCTAAACTTGCATTTTTTACTATAATATTGCAATACCAACACAATTATTATAATTTATTAAGCGGTAGACAAGCTTTGGAGCACTTGCAGTACACTGCATTTAACCCCATATTCGCCTAGATTACGAGTGGAGCGCAAACTGTAGCACAAGTGCGCTATGTTTTTTTTTCCCGCCTCCCTAGAGCGTTTTCAGCCTCTCTAGCTTCACCAGTCCTTATGTTATTAGGACGGTTTGAGGCTAAAGAGGCTGAAGACGCTCTATGGAGTCAAAAACAAACAAACCCAAAGCGCACTTGCGCTACAGTTGGGCCCCACTCGTAATCTAGGCGAATAAGTACAATTAATGCTGAATCCCTCACATTAATAACCATTTAACTGTCTTTAACCCTTACCACAACACCACTGAAAAATTGTTTCATACTTGAAACTAAAAATCCCCCATCTAAGCTATCGATCCACCTTAAAGGGACAGTAAACAACTTGAGATTTTAATATAAACTGTTTAGTAATGCTTAATAATACAACTTTGCAATATACTTTCATTATTTACAGAGAGAACATGGGCAAAAAGACCAAGGAAGAATACACGAATAGCTGTTCGTGTATTCTTCCTTGGTCTTTTTGCCCATGTTCTCTCTGTAAGTTTAAACAATACACAGCACCATCTACCCTGTGGATATAGAAAACAAAACTAGTAATCCAATTAGGGTGTAGTCAATCCACTAGCAGTGCCATTGAAACCCTTTTTTTTCCTACTTTCATTATTTGTTTTGTCCACTTTTCATCTAATTTAGTTCTGAAAATCAAGGATTTTCTAATTCTCAGACCTGGGAATAATCCCTGTTGATTCTGAGAGCTAACCCTGCCACATAACTGTCCATTATCAGCTTTAACATGGCTAGCCTTGTTGTCTGCAGACAAGGCACGTTGTAGGTGGAGTTTGGCTATTGAAAAACAATGCGCCAGACAAGATGTTATTTAAAAATAATGTTTAGATTTGGCTATTCTATTGCAAGATAAAATAAATGTTTTATAATTACCAAGAGCCAGATTACAAGTGGAGCTCTAACAGTTACCAACAAGCAATAAGGAGTATGTTTGAGTTTGTTGGGTTTACCTCTTGTATTACAAGTTGAAAGTAAATGCTAGAGTAATTACTGCATCCTCAGAGCTCTGGTTAACTATATCAAAAAACAAAAAAAGTGTCAAAAAACCCCATCTAATAAAAATTATTTTAAAAAAAAATATTGCACCAAAAAGTTATAAGGGCTCAAAAATGCCGGCAGGAAGCCTAGATTTATATATTAAGATTTATCCTACAAACACTTATAATATTACATAAGTCTCCTGTTTATGGTTACTCTGCTTCCCCCCACCCCCTATTGTAATTAAACATATATAAACATATATATAGAGTATCCCACAAAAGTGAGTACACCCCTCACATTTTTGTAAACATTTTATTATATCTTTTCATGTGACAACACTGAAAAAATGACACAGTGCTACAATGTAAAGTAGTAAGTGTACAATCTGTATAACAGTGAAAATTTGCTGTCCCCTCAAAATAACTCAACACACAGCCATTAATGTCTAAACCGTTGGCAACAAAAGTGAGTAGACCCCTAAGTGGAAATGTCTGAATTGGGCCCATATAGCCATTTCTCCTCCCCGGTGTCATTTGACTCGTTAGTGTTACAAGGTCTCAGGTGTGAATAGGGAGCAGGTGTGTTAAATTTGCTGTTATCACTCTCAAACTCTCTCATACTGGTCACTGTATGTTCAACATGGCACCTCATGGCAAAGAACTCTCTGAGGATCTGAAAAAAAGAATTGTTGTTCTACATAAGATGGCCTAGGCTATAAGAAGATTGCCAAGACCCTGAAACTGAGCTGCAGCACAGTGTACAAGACCATACAACAGATTAACAGGACAGGTTCCACTCAGAACAGGCCTCGCCATGGTGACCAAAGAGTTGAGGGCATGTGCTCACGACGCTGTCATATCCAGAGGTTGTCTTTGGGAAATAAACGTATGAGTGCTGCCAGCATTGCTGCAGAGGTTGAAGGGGTGGGGGTCAGCCTGTCAGTGCTCAGACCATACGCTGCACACTGCATCAAATTGGTCTGCATGGCTGTCGTCCCAGAAGGAAGACTCTTCTAAAAATTATGCACAAGAAATCCCGCAAACAGTTTGCTGAAGACAAGCAGACTAAGGACATGGATTACTGGAACCATGTCCTGTGGTCCGATGAGACTAAGATAAACTTATTTGGTTTAGATGGTGTCAAGCGTGTGTGGCAGCAACCAAGTGAGGAGTAAAAAGACAAGTGTGTCTTGCCTACATTAAAGCATGGTGGTGGGAGTGTCATGGTCTGGGCCTGCATGAGTGCTGCCAGGACTGGGGAGCTACAGTTCATTGAAGAAACCATGCATGCCAACATGTACTGTGACATACTGAAGCAGAGCATGATCCCCTCCCTTTGGAGACTGCCACAGGGCAGTATTCCAACATGATAACGACCCCAAACACACCTCCAAAACTACCACTGCCTTGCTAAAGAAGCTGAGGGTAAAGGTGATGGACTGGACAGGCATGTCTCAAACCTAAATCCTATTGAGCATCTGTGGGGCATCCTCAAACGGAAGGTGGGGGAGTGCAAAGTATCTAACATCCACCAGCTCCGTGATGTCGTCATGGAGGAGTGGAAGAGGACTCCAGTGGCAACCTGTGAAGCTCTAGTAACTCCATACCCTAGAGAGTTAAGGCAGTGCTGGAAAATAATGATGGACATGCAAAATATTGACACTTTGGGCCCAATTTGGACATTTCCACTTAGGGGTGTACTCACTTTTGTTGCCAACGGTTTAGACATTAATGGCAGTGTGTTGAGTTATTTTGAGGGGACAGCAAATTTACACTGTTACACAGGCTGTACGCTCACTACTTTACATTGTAGCAAAATGTCATTTCTTCAATGTTGTCACATGAAAAAATATAATAAAATATTATATTTGTGCATTGGAGCCTTTTGCAGTTAAAGGGACAGTCTACACCAGAATTTTCATTGTTTTAACCCCTTAATGACAACTGACGTACCAGGTACGTCATGCATTAACAAGCAGTTAATGACAATGGACGTACCTGGTATGTCAGTGTCTAACAGAGTGCTGGAATCGATCGCAATCGCTTCCAGCAGCTCTCAGGTTATTGCAGTGATGCCTCCATATGGAGGCATCCTGCAATACCTTTTTAGAAGACTCCGATGCAGAGAGAGCCACTCTGTGGCCCTCTCTGCACCGGTAGCGATGGTGCCGGTTCGTTGGTGGGTGGGAGCGTAACAGGGAGGCGGGTGGGCGGCCCATCGCTACCCGGCATCCGGTTCCTAGAAGTGCAATGTGCACGCCGGCATTAGCTGCCCACTGACACCAATGAGGAGGGAAGAGGGGGGGGGAAAGATTTAAAAAAAAATATATAATATAAAAGGATCTGGGAGGGGGAGGGGGATAGGGGTATTGTGGGGGGCTGCTACACTACAGAAAACAAAAAAAAATCCAAAAGAGGAAAAAATACTTTTGGTTTGGGGGCAAATTGGGTACCCAAGATGGCCGCAATTAGATAGGGGAGAGGGTTAGAGAGCTGGGGGGGGGGGATCATGGAGGTTGGGGCTAAGGCAGGAGTCCATCACAGCTAAAATATTTTATTTTTTTTATAAAAAAAAAACCTCCTTTTATTTAGTACTGGCAGACTTTCTGCCAGTACTTAAGATGGCGGGAACATTTGTGGGGTGGGGGAGGGAAGAGAGCTGTTTGGGAGGGATCAGGGGGTGGGATGTGTCAGGTGGGAGGCTGATCTCTACCCTAAAGCTAAAATTAACCCTGCAAGCTCCCTACAACCTACCTAATGAACCCCTTCACTGCTGGGCATAATTTACGTGTGGTGCGCAGCAGCATTTAGCGGCCTTCTAATTACCAAAAAGCAATGCCAAAGCCATATAAGTCTGCTATTTCTGAACAAAGGGGATCCCAAAGAAGCTTTTACAACAATTTGTGCCATAATAGCACAAGCTGTTTGTAAATAATTTCAGTGAGAAACCTAAAATTGTGAAAAATGTAAAGTTTTTTTTTATTTGCTCGCATTTGGCGGTGAAATGGTGGCATAAAATATACCAAAATGTGCCTAGATCAATACTTTGGGTTGTCTTCTAACAAAAAATATATACATTTCAAGGGATATTCAGGTATTCCTGACAGATATCATGGTTCCAATGTAACTAGCGCTAATTTTGAAAAAAGTGGTTTGGAAATAGCGAAGTGCTACTTGTATTTATGGCCCTATAACTTGCAAAAAAAGCTAAGAACATGTAAACATTGGGTATTTCTAAACTCAGGACAAAATTTAGAAACTATTTAGCATGGGTGTTTTTTGGTGATTGTAGATGTGTAACAGATTTTGGGGGTCAAAGTTAGAAAAAGTGTGTTTTTTTTCCATTTTTTCCTCATATTTTATTATTTTTTTTGTAGTAAATTATAAGACATGATGAAAATAATGGTATCTTTAGAAAGTCCATTTAATTTAAAAAACGGTATATAATATGTGTGGGTACAGTAAATGAGTAAGAGGAAAATTACAGCTAAACACAAACACCGCAGAAATGTAAAAATAGCCATTGTCATTAAGGGTAAGAAAATTGAAAAAATGGTCCGGTCATTAAGGGGTTAAAAGATAGATAATCCCTTTATTACCCATTCTCCAGTTTTGCATAACCAACACAGTTATATTAATATACATTTAACCTCTGTGATTATCTTGTATCTAAGCCTCTGCAAACTGCCCCTTTATTTCAGTTCCATTGACAGACTTGCAGTTTAGCCAATCAGTGCCTGCTCCCAGATAACTTCACGTGCATGAGCACAGTGTTATCTATATGAAATATGTGAACTTATACCCTCTACTAGTGAAAAACTGTTAAAATGCATTCTGAAAAGAGGTGGCCTTCAAGGTCTAAGAAATTAGCATATTAACCTCCTAGGTTTAGCTTTCCACTAAGAATACCAAGAGAACAAAGCAAAATTGGTGATAAAAGTAAATTGGAAAATTGTTTAAAATTACATGCCCTATCTGAATCATGAAAGTTTATTTTGGACTAGACTGTCCCTTTAAGTAGATCAGGACACAAAAAAACATATTTATGCAATATTCATATTTAATAAAGGTTTTAACTATGTATTTACTGTAAATATTTCACATTCCAATGTTCTGCACATAGCAGAATATGTTCTAAGTATTTCTAAATAGATATTCCTATATATATTTATATATATATATATATATATATATATATATATATATATATATATATATTATATATATATATATATATATATATATCTGTATATATCTATACCTATATACAGTATATATATTTTTATATATAGGCATAGATATATATTGCACCAAAATACCATCAGATATATGTAGAAATGTTTATTTATGAATAAATAGATCATATTCTTGTATGTGAAGAACATTGGAATGTGAAATATTCATATTTTCATGTTGGGTTAGCACACATGAGAAAATATGATCCGGTTTGCGAGCGAGTAGGATGTTTTTCTCCACTTTTAATGCTCTATTGACTGGCTTTTGCGCTCATCAGGTTAGAGAGAGAGCGGAAACTGTTTACTTTCAACTCATTATACACTTGAGAATATACGATTGGGTATGTGCGTGAGTAGTTTGTTAGGTTATTTACACTTTTTTTGTGCCATTGACTTCTATGAGCGAATAGGTTATCACATGCACGATATTCTAAGTTCGGCTTTTTATTAGCGCTAGAGCTAAAACAGTTTACTTTCAACTTAAAATAGGAGCACAACCCAATGCACAAAAAAAGCTTACTTTTAGAGGAGTTAATGCTCAAGAGTGTTAAATAGCACTCCACTTGTAGTCTGGCCCTTAGTGTTTAATAACCCTTTTAAAGTGACAGTACACGTTCCTATTGACTGCACTGAATTTTTTTCTGAGCAGTCCAATAAGCAGACTAACCACTGTGATTTTTAAATATATTTAAAGGGGAAAATGCAACACCATAAGCGATTAAATGTTTTAACTTCTGCATGAATGCAAACACCAGTAAAAATGGAGAAAAAACGGTTAGGTTGAGTTTATTGAACATCTCAAAACATAACGGCTGTACTTAATAATCAAATTATGTGACGGCATAAGAACAAAAGTTATTAACTCTATTGGAAAATCAGCAGCCCAGGATTACTGAAAAGAGGGCGGAGCCCGGCTACCATGCCCAAGGGTCCAAGCTCTTGTTAAAGCTATAATGGAGTTTTTGGCCTTGCATCACTTTAGGAAGAGCACTAGATACATTTAAAAATAGTCTGGATACATTTCTGTATATAAACAAAATTCATGGATAAGATTGGTAGTATTAAATGTCAACTTTTAGTTGGGTTATTTAAGCTTAACTGGAGCTTTTTGCAAGTATTTTAAATTTGTATAGGTTGAACTCGATGGACTTCAGTCTTTTTTCAACCTCATCTACTATGGATGCTTCACCCTTCCTTTATAAATATCCATCACTCCTCCCACTCTGTCTGCATCTGGGCAATGACCAACCGTCATTTAGGGTGCTAAAGAAACAACACTGCATCCCAGAAGGGCCTCGAGTCAACTAGATGAACAGCATGTTGACATCAAGTGAGCATAACTACATTCCTTGACTTACCGCATACTGAGACAACTAGCCCTGTCCCTGCCAAGGAAACCTAGCAACCTTAAGGGAGCTTTACAAATAAATAGCTGCCACCAGCTCAGGGTTAGAGGGAGGGGGGAAAAACCTTCTTTGAATCTTCCAAAGGCAGAAAAGAGGGCTTGACCTTGATGTGAATCTTCTATAAGGTGAGTTCTAAGCCCTCCCCATGCACTAGCAACATTAATGCTACCTCACATTCTTCAAGATCTCACACTCTTCATGCTGGAAACAAACCTTAACCCTTAAGTCTGCTTCAGGTTTTTTTTTTGGGAATTTTGTATATACCTTAGACCTGTTAGAAACCCATTTTTGCTTCCTTTGAGCAAGAGTTTGAGCTCACTCATTAAGCTTTAAGGTTAGAGTATCAGCTCACTAATTAAGCTTTAAGGCTAGAGTATCAGCTAACTCAATAAGCTTTAAGGCTAGAGTATCAGCTCACTCATTAAGCTTTAAGGCTAGATTATCATCTCACTTATTAAGCTTTAAGGATATAGTGTTAGCTCACTCATTAAGCTTTAAGGCTAGAGTGTCAGCTCACTCATTAAGCTTTAAGGATAGAGTATCAGCTCACTTATTAAGCTTTAAGGCTAGAGTATCAGCTCACTTATTAAGCTTTAAGGCTAGAGTGTCAGCTCACTTATGAAGCTTTAAGGCTAGAGTATCAGCTCACTCATTAAGCTTTAAGGCTAGAGTATCAGCTCACTCATTAAGCTTTAAGGCTAGATTATCATCTCACTTATTAAGCTTTAAGGATATAGTGTTAGCTCACTCATTAAGCTTTAAGGCTAGAGTGTCAGCTCACTCATTAAGCTTTAAGGATAGAGTATCAGCTCACTTATTAAGCTTTAAGGCTAGAGTATCAGCTCACTTATTAAGCTTTAAGGCTATAGTGTCAGCTCACTTATTAAGCTTTAAGGCTAGAGTATCAGCTCACTCATTAAGCTTTAAGGCTAGAGTATCAGCTCACTAATTAAGCTTTAAGGCTAGAGTATCAGCTCACTCATTAAGCTTTAAGGCTAGAGTATCAGCTCACTCATTAAGCTTTAAGGCTAGAGTATCAGCTCACTCATTAAGCTTTAAGGCTAGAGTATCAGCTCACTTATTAAGCTTTAAGGCTAGAGTGTCAGCTCACTCATTAAGCTTTAAGGCTAGAGTGTCAGCTCACTCATTAAGCTTTAAGGCTAGAGTGTCAGCTCACTCATTAAGCTTTAAGGCTAGAGTGTCAGCTCACTCATTAAGCTTTAAGGCTAGAGTATCAGCTCACTCATTAAGCTTTAAGGCTAGAGTATCAGCTCACTCATTAAGCTTTAAGGCTAGAGTATCAGCTCACTCATTAAGCTTTAAGGCTAGAGTGTCCGTTCACTCATTAAAGGGACAGTCTAGTCAAACTAGTTATACAGTCTAGTCAGTCTAGTTAAACTATCATGATTCAGATAGGGCATGCAATTTTAAACAACTTTCCAATTTATTTTTAACATCAAATTTGCTTTGCTCTCTTGGTATTCTTTAAGGAAAGATAAACCTAGGTAGGCTCATATGCTATTTTCTAAGCCGTTGATCCACCTCTTATCTCAGTGCATTTTGACAGTATTTGACAGTTAAACACTGCTAGTTCATATGTGTCATATAGGTAACTGATTGGCTAAAAGGCATGTCTGTCAAAAGAACTGAGATAAGGGGGGGCAGTCTGCAGAGGCTTAGATACAAGGTAATCACAGAGGTAAAACGTATATTAATATAACAGTGTTGGTTATGCAAAACTGGGGAATGGGTAAAAAAAGGGATTATCTATTTTTAAACAATACAAATTCTTGAACAGATTGTCCCTGTAAGCTTTAAATCTAGAGTGTCAGCTCCCTTGTCAGGTTTCAAGGTGAGCTCAATTGAAAGTCTACAAGGCTGGCTCATTCACCAATCATTAGTAATAGAGTACCAGCATAATTGCTTTATGTTAAGGAAGGTTAGAGTTTCAACTCACTCATTGAGCAAATCTTTAAAGGGATAATGTACTGTGATTTTTTTTATTTCCTTTAAAGGGACAGTCTACTCAAAAATGTTTTTCTCTTTAATTTGTTCCCAATGATCCACTTTACCTGCTAGAGTGTATTCAATTGTTTAAAAGTATTTCCATTACCCATATATTGGCATTTGAAATAGTTTATTTAGCCTGTGGTATGCCCACCCATTCAGAAAGTTTTTGGCCTCAAGGCCAAGCTGTGTTAGTTAACACAGCCAGTAAAAGAAATTACACTCCCAGTGGGTTATAGAATTGATAAGGTAATACAATTTTAATTTTCCATTGTTCTCTCCAAGTATTGGTGATTGGTTTATGGACAAATATAAGATAAAGAAACAGGTAGATCTGATTATACCTACAAGCTCAACCCATTTTATTAGATTGTGGCTTCAAAACACAAAATCAGCTAATTCATATACAAAAATAAGCCTTAGAAAAGCAAATCTCATACATTTTATACACTGCAGCTAATAAAAAAGTTATTGGAAACACATTAAGGGAAAAACAATTTTATAGTATACTGTCCCTTTAAGTCTGTCTGAGCAAAAATCTGCCCAAATAGCCAGTGAACTCAGATCTCAGCAGTGGGGAGAGGGCATGTATTGAAAGCATTTTTACACAACATAAATTATGTATTAACTAAAAATAAAAATGGTTTCTGTGTAGTAACAGTTTAAATAATACATATGTAAACTAAGGCCTAGATTACAAGTTTTGCGTTAGAGGCTGTGCTGTGCTAACGAGCAGTTTTCTCTCACCGCTCACTTACCTGCAGCGCTGATATTACGAGTTTTCAGAAACCCGTCGTTAAAAGACAAGAAGTGAGCTTTGAGCAAAATTTTGCTCATTACTGTAGTCCAATACCAGCACCGCTTAAGTCAGCGGTGAGCTGGTCGTACGTGCTCATGCACAATTTCCCAATGGGAATCAATGGGGAGAGCCAGCTGAAAAAAAACTAACACCTGCAAAAAAGCAGGTTCCATTGATTCCTATGGGGAAATAAAAGTTATGTCTACACTTAACACCCTAACATGAACCCCGAGTCTAAACACCCCTAATCTTACATTTATTAACCGCTAATATGCCGCCCCCAACATTGCCGACACCTACATTATAATTATTAACCCCTAATCTGCCACTCCGGACACCGCCGCCACCTACATTATATTTATGAACCCCTAATCTGCTGCCCCCAACATCGCTGACACCTACATACCATTTATTAACCACTAATCTGCCCTCCCCAATGTCGCCGACACCTACATTTATATTTATTAACCCCTAATCTGCCGCCCCCAAAGTCGCCACCACTATATTAAAGTTATTAACCCCTAAACCTAAGTCTAACCCTAAACCTAACAACCCACTAACTTAAATATAATTTAAATAATCTAAATAAATATTCCTATCATTAGCTAAATAATTCATATTTAAAACTAAATACCTATAAAATAAACCCTAAGATAGCTACAATATAACTAATAGTTACATTGTAGCTAGCTTAGGGTTTATTTTTATTTTACAGGCAAGTTTGTTATTTATTTTAACTAGGTAGAATAGTTATTAAATAGTTATTAACTATTTAATAACTACCTAGCTAAAATAAATACAAAAGTACCTGTAAAATAAAACCTAACCTAAGTTACGACTAAACACCGTAACACTACACTATAATTAAATAAATTAACTAATTAAATACGAATTAAATAAATTACATACAATTAGCTAAATTAAATTAGCCTAAAGTAACAAAAAAGCAAACGACTAAATTACATAAAATAATAAACAAATTACAGATATTTAAACTAATTACACCTAATCTAATAGTCCCTATTAAAATAAAAAAGCCCCCCCAAAATAAAAAGCCCCTAGCCTAAACTAAACTACCAATAGCCCTTAAAGAGGCCATTTGCGGGGCATTGCCCCAAAGTAATCAGCTCTTTTACCTGTAAAAAAAAATACAAACAAACCCCCAAACAGTAAAACCCACCACCCACACAACCAACCCCCCAAATAAAATACTATCTAAAAAAACCTAAGCTCCCCATTGCCCTGAAAAGGGCATTTGGATGGGCATTGCCCTTAAAAGGGCAATTAGCTCTTTTGTCGCCCAAAGTCGCTAACCTAAAAATAAAACCCACCCAATACACCCTTAAAAAAACCTAACACTAACCCCCTGAAGATCGACTTACCGGGAGACGTCTTCTGAAGTCCTCAACGAAGCCGGGAGAGAGTCTTGATCCAAGCCGGGCAAAGTGGTCCTCCAGACAGGCAGAAGTCTTCATCCAGACAACATCTTCTATCTTCATCCATCCGGCACAGAGCGGAGCGGGTCCATCTTCAAGACATCCGACGCAGAGCATCCTCTTCTGCCAACAGACTAACGACGAATGAAGGTACCTTTAAGTGACGTCATCCAAGATGGCGTCCCTTAGATTCCGATAGAATTCTATCAGCCAATCGGAATTAAGGTAGAAAAAAATCCTATTGGCCTGATACAATCAGCCAATAGGATTGAAGTTCAATCCTATTTGCCTATCCAATCAGCCAATAGGATTGAGCTCACATTCTATTGGCTGTTCCAATCAGCCAATAGAATGTGAGCTCAATCCTATTGGCTGATTGGAATCAGCCAATAGGATTTTTTCTACCTTAATTCCGATTGGCTGATAGAATTTTATCAGCCAATCGGAATCTAAAGGACACCATCTTGGATGACTTCACTTAAAGGTACCTTCTTTCAGCTTTAGTCGTCGGATGAAGAGGATGCTCCACGTCGGATGTCTTGAAGATGGACCCGCTCCACGCTGAATGGATGAAGATAGAAGATGCCGTCTGGATGAAGGCTTCTGCCCGTTTGGAGGACCACTTCGGTCTAGGGGTTTTTTTTATTTTGGGGGGGGGGGGCTTTTTTATTTTAATAGGACTATTAGATTAGGTGTAATTAGTTTAAATATCTGTAATTTGTTTATTATTTTATGTAATTTAGTGTTTGCTTTTTTGTACTTTAGCTAATTTAATTTAGCTAATTGTATGTAATTTATTTAATTGTATTTAATTTAGTTAATTTATTTAATTATAGTGTAGTGTTAGGTGTTAGTGTAACTTAGGTTAGGTTTTATTTTACAGGTACTTTTGTATTTATTTTAGCTAGGTAGTTATTAAATAGTTAATAACTATTTAATAACTATTCTACCTAGTTAAAATAAATACAAACTTGCCTGTAAAATAAAAATAAACCCTAAGCTAGCTACAATGTAACTATTAGTTATATTGTAGCTATCTTAGGGTTTATTTTATAGGTATTTAGTTTTAAATATGAATTATTTAGCTAATGATAGGAATATTTATTTAGATTTATTTAAATTATATTTAAGTTAGTGGGTGTTAGGTTTAGGGTTAGACTTAGGTTTAGGGGTTAATAACTTTAATATAGTGGTGGCGACTTTGGGGGCGGCAGATTAGGGGTTAATAAATATAATGTAGGTGTCGGCGACATTGGGGAGGGCAGATTAGTGGTTAATAAATGGTATGTAGGTGTCAGCGATGTTGGGGGCAGCAGATTAGGGGTTCATAAATATAATGTAGGTGGCGGCGGTTTCTGGAGCGTCAGATTAGGGGTTAAAATTTTTATTATAGTTTTTGCAATGCGGAAGGGCCTCGGTTTAGGGGTTAATAGGTAGTTTATGGGTGTTAGTGTACTTTTTAGCGCTTTAGTTATGAGTTTTATGCTACAGCGTTGTACCATAAAACTCATAACTACTGACTTTTAAATGCGTTAGGGATCTTGACGGGGGTAGGGTGTACCGCTCACTTTTTGGCCTCCCAGGACAGACTCGTAATATCAGCACAATGGAAGTTCCAAAGAAAAAAGACTTTAAGAAGTTTACGTAAGTCGTTTTGCGGTAAGGCCAAACAAGTTTGTGGTCACCCTAAACCTGCAAGACTCGTAATAGCAGCGGTAGTACAAAAGCCGCGTTAGGGTAAAAAAGCAGCGTTAAGAGGTCCTAACGCACAACTCGTAATCTAGCCGTAAGTGTTCCTGTTCATTTAGTAGATTTCTTATAATTGTAGATCTTGCTACTGAAAGGCTGGCAAGACTTGTATGTGTAAAAAGGTGCATATAAGAGGGAGGATAGTCCTTCTTTTCAAAAGTAGAACCTCCCAGTAATGTTTTCCCAGTAAAATACAGGTTACTCATATGGAACACCTATGAAACTCCTATGTTTTCTTTATGTATGCAATCACCATTGTTAATTAAGAAAAAAAAAACACCTTAATAAGAAACCTATAGGAACTGTGTGGCTGTGTGTATATTATCCACGTGTATGCAGTTTATTATATGTATTTATTATACTGTTAACCCTTAAACACCATAAGGATGGTCCATGCTGTCGTAACAGCACTGGGCTTTATCGCTGTGAGGACGGCCGGGAATGCCCTAACTGATCTGGCTCCTGCTTCCCCTCCATGACTGAGAGTGCGCTGGATCCGGCTGGGGCACATGCCTAGCAACTCAGGCAGTCCCCCATGTTCTAATCAGCGCACAGTGCATAATGGACTGCATATATATGTATAATATACTCACAATCCCCCACCTCCTTTAGGTTTATTATTCATGTCCTACTTTTCACTATTGCTTTATAACAGAAAGGGTTGAGTATCAGTTGACACATGTAAATTGTATTGCCATTCAATACTTTCTAAATGTATAATATACAATACAGCTTCAATGCAGGTAACTATGCTGCTCTTAAAATTGCACCAGTGTCTACGAATATGGCTATCAAGCTAAAACACAGACATGCCACACAGCCTTGGACATCATTTTTTTTGGTTGATTCAATAAAGTTTTGAATTTTTATTTACTTTTTAAGACTGTGTTTATCTCAGAGAAGCATTGTCCTACAAAGAAGCATAGGACAATGCCTTTTGGCGATACAGCCTTCAAACACTGATTTTAGCCCTATATTTTTTTTTTGCAGATAACCTTGATCCCAAGACTGATCCCTTTTTAAATTATTGCTATTATCACAATGCTTTTAAGTCATCAAAGCATTGTCACAATATCGCTATTTTCTAAAGATATCTGCATCACAATCTATATTAATTACAGGGGAAATGTTGAAAAGGGACAGTCTACTCCAGAATTGTTATTGTTTATAATGTTAGATAATCCTTTTATTACAAATTCCCTAGTTTTGCATAATTAACTTGGTTATATTAATATACTTTTTACCTCTGTGATTACCTTGTATCTAAGCTTCTGCAGACTGCCCCCTTATTTCAGTTCTTTTGACAGACTTGCAGTTTAGCCATTCTGTGCTGACTCATAAGTACCTCCATGGGAATGAGCACAATGTTCTCAATATGGCACACATGAACTAGCGCTATCTAGCTGTGAAAAACTGTCCAAATGCACTGAGATAAGAGGCAGCCTTCAAGGGCTTAGAAATTTGCACATGAGCCTACCAAGATTTAGCTTTCAACAAAGAATACCAAGAGAACAAGGCAAATTTGATGATAAAAGTAAATTTGAAATTTGTTTAAAATTACATGCCCTATCTGAATCATGGAAGTTTAAATTTTGACTGTCCCTTTAAGTTTTTGTTTGAAGGAAGACTTGCAAAGAAGTGTTTTAGTACACTTCACTGTGAGATGCGAGGGTTCTCTGTCAGTGATGGAATGTTCAAAGCAGTATCACCAGAGCAGTGAGGGTTTAATGAAAATCCCTTTTTTAAGACATGGTTATTAAGATCACTGTATTTGGGGGGCCACTGGCCAAGTTTTATTCTCCAGTGGGGGCCACTTGAACAGAGTGAGACTTCAAACTGGATATACTAGAAACTGGAAGTGACATTTAATCAAGTAGTAATGCATTGTAGGAGCTGTAGTCCACAATAGACTTAAACAGTGTTTATTTATCTTGTGAGTACTACACTGGACAATGTATGCTTGTCTTTATATTTATCTTGTGAGTGCCTATATAGATAATCAATAACCTCTTAGAACCCTAAAAAATTAATGGGACTGAATAAATATATACCTAATAAACAAGGGAGGGACATATTAAACTATCTTGTGGGCTGCATTTGGCCCCAGGACCGGTACTTTGAGACCACTGGTTTATAGCATTGTAAGCTTTTAGCAACAGGACAAATATCTTATTGGGAAACTGTTTTACCATCATTATTTTACCTAGCTGTACAATGTAATAAAAAATGTTTGCACTTAGCAAATAAAAACTATTAATATTATTAATGTTAATCACACATGATCTTTATTTCTGGAAATAGCGTACATCATACCCATGAGATATTTTTTTACGTGATGTAACAGGCACATGACTAATATTTATTTCGCAATGGCAGATTAAGCTACCGTTAAAGGAAAAATTACTCTGGGAAACATAAAGAAAAAAAAAATGAAATCACCTTTTAGGCTCCCAGCCAAATGCTTTTTCCCCCCTCAACTTCCACTTTATTTATTAGTTCGTAAGGTATTTAAAACTTGAGCATTAAAAGTGCAGAATGATTTGCAAATGAATGCCTTTGCAGTTGTGAAAATATAACTCACTTCTCAGTGTGGCTGTATTCAAACAAATAGTGGCTTTGTTTAGTTTGGTTAAGCAAAGTCCCAAGTTAATTTATTACAAACTGCGGGCATTTCATCCCTGATATCCAGGCAACAACGTCTCTCTTTTTTTTTTTTATATTCTGTTAATTTATAAAAGCCTTGTCTTCATCATCAAACCTTAGTGTACATTTATTTACTGTGGGAATTTGTTTTTATTAAAACCCTGGCATGTTTTATTTCTTGTCTTTGTAACATTAAAAAAAAACACACAACACACACACACACACTGCGCAATCAATCTTATTTATCAATGTTCCCAAGGCAGCTGGTCTTTTTCGTTTCAAATTTTAATGTATAAAAGAAGCAAAATATTTAGGTCGTTGACACATTTTTATAGAAAAAACAATCTACATTTTGGGGGTAGAAAATTATCAATAATCTAATTTAACAAACTATTATTGTAATAAAGATATTTATCTAGGAATTACATGACTACGCTTTGTTGGAAATCTTGCAGCATATTGAGAATAGGAATTTCTTGTCTTCTGGCCTCTGTCTTGAGTGTTTTTATTTAACTTGTGTTATATTGGCTTCTATATTTAGTGTTTCACACCATACTTCTTGCAATACCACCACAGGCCTCATTACCAGTCCAGATAAAATAGAATGATCTGTTTTCTTTCTACTGCAGGAATAAAAATATGGATTAAAATACAATTTTTTTAAAGGAAAAAATAAAATAATTTTGCCATTTATTAAAGTATGTTTGCTGGACAGTGTTGGTTCTGTTACCTTAAATTTGCTTTATTTATATTTGTGTATGAGTACAATATATAGTTGTGCTTCTGGGTTTTGTGTTGGATTGGTGAGATAGCAATGCACCCTTGATCATATGAATCTGACATCCCGGATTTATACTTTGGGGGTGGATTCTATGTTGATAATATGGATTGTCTTTGTGATTCCTGCAGCAGATCCAAGCTGTTATTTTACTTCAAGAACACTTTTAGATTTACTATTAGAAATCCCTCTGCCTACCCCAAAGCACATTGCCATGGGCCATGCCATTGAGAAGAAAATGATACCAGCCTAAAAAAAATGTCCTGAACTTAGTTGTGCTTTTTTCTTTTTTCTCTTCAGGGCCGATTTATCAAGCTCCATATGGAGCTTGATGCCCCTTGTAAAGACCGCTGCTCCATAACCTGTCTGCCTGCTCTGAGGCCGCGAACAGACAGAATACGATCGGGGTGATTGACACCCCCTGCTAGCGGCCATATGGCCGCGAATCTGCAGGGGGCGGCATTGCACCAGCAGTTAACAAGAACTGCTGGTGCAATGAAAGTCTGGTTAGAGGGATAGTAAGATCCTCTAGTAATGGACAGTAACACTTCCTACAATACACTAGGACAAACCTGTCAGTGGTCCTGCTGTGTGATCACACTGCAATAGTGCTTTAATTTCTGTGTGGCTTGCTCTGGGGTTATTTAGCTCCTCCCAGCAGAAATATACTTATTGCACCTTAAGGGGTGAGATTCTGTGACAGAGGTGGCTTCTCAAGCCCAAAGACAACCATTCAACCCTTTGGATTTAATTTGCTTTCATTAACCAAAGTGTATAGATTATATACATATAACTACAGTGTGTGTGTTTATATAATCTAACCTCGAAACAGAAAACCCCAGACCAGCTCAATCTCTTGCAAGGAATTTATTTCTATCAATAAAAACACAATCATGGGCATCAGCATACTATTAAAAAGCAAACAATATGGTGAGGTCCCCAATCGGACGCGTTTCGGGATCAACCCGTATTCATGGATAGCGTCCGATTGGGGACCTCAATGTATTGTTTGCTTTTTGATAGTATGCTGATGTCAATGCTTGTGTTTTATTGATTGAAATAAATTCCTTGCAAGAGATTGAGCCCGTCTGCAGTTTTATGTTTCGAGTTTGGATTATTGAGGATTGACTCATAGGGCTCTCTCTTGTTTGCCGATTACATGGATTACAACACGGAAGCACTCACTGCTTGGAGGTGATGGAAGAGAAACCGGTAATGCACGGAGAGTTCGGAGTCTGGTTGCTGAAGGCTTGGAATAATGTGAAGTAACTTTAAGTGTCTCTGCCTAATTGCATGTATCCTCTGTACATGCTCCATTGAAGATGTTAGAGTCTGGTTGTTTTGGATTTGTGTTGTGCATGAACGCTTTTATGCTTGTGTGTATATATAAAACAATATTAATTGTGAGGGGGGTGGAAGTCTTGGCAAGTTTCAACACTTTTTTTGTAGGACTTGACCCCTGCATATAATCTACATAAAACACAAATAAAAAACATGTGGGTGTTCTGCCACCATCCTTACCTAATATTCTGATTACAGGCTATAATTTGCCAAAATTATACTTTTCATCTTTAAACTTGAATTTTTATTTCTGTTTACACTTTTTATTAACACCAAAAAGACATGCAGAAAAAACAAATGTCTTCATAGACCCTTGCAGCACTGGACACCTAAATAACCATACTTTCTACTAAATATGCAACAGTGCTACCTACACTTAAGCCTTCATAACAGTTTTCCTTCCTTTGGACATTTGATAACCCCTGATAATCTAAATGTATCATCTGAGTAACATCCATCAGTTTAAGTATCAGGCAGGGGCGTATTTAGGTTTTGTGCTGCCCTAGGCATATAAAATTCTGCTGCCCCCACCCCCCACATATTTTAATATTTTTTGGGTCAAGGTTTAAATTTATTTATTTTTTATTCATAAACAAAGTAAATGTAAAGGGAAAGAAGAAAGGGAGGGAGATACGGGGAGGAGATAAGGGAATGAGATAAGGAAGGGAGGGAGAAGGAAGGGAGGGAAAGAAGGGAGGGAGAGAAGGGAGGGAGAGAAGGGATGGAGAGAAGGGAGGAAGGGGGGAGGGAGAGGAGGAAGGAGGGAGAGAGAGAAGGGAGAAAGGGAGAGAGAGAGAGGGAGGGAGAGAGAGAAGGGAGGGAGGGAGAGAGAAAGGAGGAGGGAGGGAGGGAGAGAGAAAGGGGGAGAGAGAGAGGGGGAAGGAGAGAGAGAGGGAGGGAGAGAGAGAGAGAGGAGGAGAGGTGAGAGAGAAGGGAGGGAGGGAGGGAGGAGAGAGAGAAGAGGAGAGAGGAGGGGGGAGGAGAAAGAGGGGAGGGAGAGAGAGAAGGGAGGGAGGGAGGGAGAGAGAGAAGGGAGGGAGGGAGAGGAGAGGAGAGAGAGAGAGAAGGGAGGAGAGAGAGAGGGAGGGAGAGGAGGGAGGAGAGAGGGAGGGGAGGGAGAGAGAGGAGGAAGGGTGGGAGGGAGAGGAGGGGAGAAAGGGAGGGAGAGAGGAAGGGAGGAGGGAGGGAGGGAGAGAGAAGGGAGGGAGAGAGAGAGGAGAGGGGGGAGGGAGAGGAGGGAGAGAGAGAGGGAGGGAGAGAGGGAGAAGGGAGGGGGAGAGATGTAAGTGTAGAAGGTACTGTAAGGGGCAGGCAGGGCTATGTATTAAATATGCCTCATGGGCCACAGCTTATCAGAATCAGGGGCGTGTTATGGCCTAGGCCAATAAGGCCGGTGCCTAGAGCAACAGATTTGGGAGAGCGGCAAGCACCTGGCTTAACCAAAGGCTTGCTTGATTATCCCAGGCGCAAAATTGAAAGGAGTGGACTGAGAGACTGAGACTGTCTGAGATGCATATTCAAAGTAAAAGTCCCCCACTGACACCAATGCTTTTTTTTTTTTCTCAGTCAGTCTCTTACAAATTAGTGGCGCCTGCAGCAAGTCGGTTAGTTTATCTTATGGCTACGTAGCGTACTAGCATACGTGCTTTTTGCTGTGCATGTGCGGTCACACAGCAAGACACTACAAGAGAGGATTGTTTACATCCTGCTGGAATGCGAGGTGAGTTACATCGCATCACTGGCTTAAGGATCCCCTCTTGCCAGGTAAGAGCTGCTTTAGTCATTTACTTGTTTTAGAAAACTGTAGTGCTTTCCATTAGGTAAGGAAGAAAATGTTGAAGTGTAAATGCCCATAGAGTCATTTACAGCTAAAGGGAAACATTAGATAGCTCCCACTAATCGTTATCATTATCTGAGCAAAGTTTCCCAGATTAAATACTAAAACTAGTATAAAATATCATGTGCCACTGCAGCTCATCATTGTTATACAACAATACAAAAGCTGTAATTCTCTTCTACCAGCTCAAAAACCCATAAATATGGAGCCACCAGCATAAATCCACCTAAAGTGGATGATACCCCAGAAAAAGTAATGTCAATAAAAATCTCTTCTTGATGCAATAAGGTGCTCTGTTGCTGTTATGTGCAGATATGCTGTAACATAAGAGTCATTTTTGGGGCAGGCAGGATAGACCCTTCTTTGTGACTGCCCAGCCTGTACTATCATGGCCACATCCTGCTGGATCAGTTAATCTGATGGGCCTTGAAATTTGCCCTACCCTATACTAACATGTCCCTCAGAGGCACGGGTAATGCCAACTAGCTGCCTGTAAACCATTCTTACCAATCTCTAACCTGCAAATAACTCAGGACACAGAGGAGTAACAACATGAGTCACAGAGGTCTCAATTGAGACTGTGTCCACACCTCTAGGGATCCCATCTGACAAAACAGATCTGAGCAGACATAATCAAGTGATAGAACCAAATAAGTAGACACAATGAATATATGTTTCACAATTAGAGCTTCGGGTATTTAGTACCCTTTTCTTGTCATAAGCAAGGAATAAAGTGGATTAAATGTTGCTGTATTTACATTTAAATAGTTATTCAACCTGCATATGGAAGGGTAGACTTTCTTTTTTTACAACTAGAAATGTAATGTTCCTATATACTAAAGTGGGTTTAGTGACTGACTTATAGCAAACATTTAAGATAGGTATCCAGATCCATTTGTTCACTCTTAATTTTCTGGATGCCCATGATAATGTACATAGATAAATAAAGTTGTATATTTCAAAAATCAATTAGTTTAGAAACTTGTACATGACTCAACTCACAGATATCATCTTGCTTGTTCAAATAAAGATGTATATTAAAAAAAAATCAATTACAAACATGCAAATAACACACTTTACAGACAACATATTGCTTATTTGTCCCTTCAATTTGAAGGCTTTAAATTATTCTGCACTTTTAATGTTCAGACATAAATATTGTGAAATATGTACGTACGTTGCAGTATTAGTAACCAGATGAGCCAGCAAATATGCTTTCAATAAAAAAATATTTCATCATAACAAATGGCAAACAAAAATGAGTCTGTGTTGTAGCTTAGTATGTTCTTTGCAATCCAATACCTAGGTGGTTTCTTCAAGTGGCAATTCCAAAGGCTCCAATCTGTCCACACAATGTGCAAAGTAAGCACCTGCCCTGGGAAAAGATTGAGGCCAGATTTGTATTAATATTTTTATATCATTCATTAATGTAAGTTTAATCAGATCATATGAGATTTGGAGATATAATATCCAGATTAATATACTTGTTTAAAAAATGGATTGATTTTCAACTGATGAAAGTTCAAGTAAACTATATTTTATAATAACCATATCAGCTCTGTTTAGCGTTGGCAGAAAAACCTTAAAGGGCCTGTGTAGTCAAATTTAAACTTTCATGATTCAGACAGGGCATTCAATTTTAAACAACTTTTCAATTTACTTTTATCATCTTGGTATTCTTTGTTGAAAACTAAACCTAGGTAGGCTCATATGCTAATTTCTAAACCCTTGAAGACCGCCTCTTATCTGAGTGGATTTTGACAGATCTTCACAGCTAGACAGCAATAGTTAATGGGTACCATATAGATAACATTGTGCTCACTCCCGTGGAGTTCTTATGAGTCAGCACTGATTGGCTAAAATGCAAGTCTGCCAAAAGAGCTGAAATAAGGCGGCAGTCTGCAGAGGCTTGGATACAAGGTAATCACAGAGGTAAAAAGTATATTAATAGTTAACCAAGTAGATTATGCAAAACTGGGGAATGGGTAATAATGGGATTATCTATCTTTTTAAACAATAAGAATTCTGGAGTAGACTGTCCCTTTAACGCTTTGGCCAAAATATAAAAAATAACTATATAATCCCCTTTTTTCAAATAAGATTTGGGACGTATTAGGGTTTTCTTGGATGGAATTTAGTCCTTGCAGGAAATGATAAAGATATGGATTGTGTGCAGGTCTTATTTTTTCTATTGTATTGACTTTAGCTTCTTGTTTTATTTATTTATTTATTTCGTTTTTTTTGTTTGTATAGGTGGGGGTGAAGGAAAATAAATCTATATAGTAACAAATTAAATTTTAATTACAAAAATGCTGCAGCTGTAATACCCCTGTAATTTATTATTATTATTATTATTATCAGGTATTTGTAGAGCGCCAACAGATTCCGCAGCGCTGTAAACATAGTATAGTCAGTATACAGGATAGCTTTTGTAGGGGTCAAGTGGGTAGAGGGCCCTGCCAAGAGTTTCACTGTTGTAGTCGGCTCTTATGAAGCGATCTGTAAACAGCTGGGCCCATACGGTTACATTCTAAGGGGTTCAAGGGGAAAGCAATGGAGTTAGGAAAGGTTAGCGTTGGTTGTATGCATCCCTGAATAGTAGAGTTTTTAGGGAGTGCTTGAAGCTGTTAAAACTAGGGGAGAGTCTTATGGAGCGAGGCAGGGAATTCCACAAGATGGGGGCCAGTCTGGAGAAGTCCTGTAAACGGAAATGTGAGGAAGTAACAAGAGAGGAGGAGAGGAGGAGATCCTGAGCTGATCGAAGGGGATGGGAGGGAGAGTATCTAGAGACAAGTTCTGAGATGTAGGGCGGAGCAGTGCAGTTGAGAGCTTTATATGTCAGAGTGAGGATTTTATGTTTAATCCTAGAGGCAAGAAGAAGCCAGTGAAGGGATTGGCAGAGAGGTGCAGCAGATGAAGAGCGATGTGTAAGGAAGATGAGCCTGGCATAGGCATTCATAATGGATTGTAAAGGAGCTATGCGGTAACTAGGTAGACCAGAGAGGGCGGGGTTGCAGTAGTCAAGGCGGGAAAGAATGAGAGAGTGGATTAAAATCTTGGTTGTATCTTGTGTAAGGAAATGTCTAATTTTAGTGATGTTTTTAAGGTGGAAGCGGAAGGCTTTAGCCAAGGACTGAATATGAGGAGTGAAGGAAAGATCTGAGTCAAGTGTGACCCCAAGACATTGGGCGTGCGGGGTAGGGGTAATGATGGAATTATCAACAGTTATATAAATTTTGGGGGTGGAGACATTGGAGGAAGGGGGAAAAATAAGGAGTTCAGTTTTGAAGAGATTTAGCTTAAGGTAGTGAGAGAACATCCAAGATGAGATGTGAGAAAGAAAGTTAGTGACACGGGTTAGTAAGGAAGGAGGTAGGTCTGGTGCAGAGAGGTAGATCTGGGTGTCATCGACATATAAATGGTATTGAAACCCATGGGACTTTATTAAGGAACCTAGTGATGATGTGTAGATTGAAAAGAGAAGGGGACCAAGGACAGAGCCTTGAGGTACCCCAACAGAAAGTGGTAACGGGGCAGAGGATGCTCCGGAGAAGGCTACACTAAATGTATGGTTAGTCATATAGGAAGAGAACCACGAGAGAGCTGTGTCACAGATGCCGAAGGATTGGAGGGTTTGGAGCAGAAGAGGGTGGTCAACAGTGTCAAAGGCTGCAGACAGGTCAAGGAGGATAAGCAGAGAGAAGTGGCCTTTGGATTTTGCTGTAAGTAGGTCATTGGTAACCTTGCCAATTGCTGTCTCTGTAGAGTGATGGGAACAAAATCCAGATTGCAGTGGGTCAAGAAGAGAGTTTAGTGTAAGGAAATGGGATAGACGTGCGTAAACTAGCTTTTCGAGGAGCTTTGATGCAAGAGGGAGTAGGGAAATAGGGCGGTAGTTGGAAGGGGAGGTTGGATTGAGGGAAGATTTTTTTGTGTATAGGTGTGACCAGGGCATGTTTTAGAGATGAGGGGAAAATACCAGTGCTGAGGGAGAGGTTGACAATGTGTGTGAGTATGGGGGTGAGGGTAGAAGAGAGGGAGGAGAGTAGCTGTGAGGGGATGGGGTCGAGGGGACAGGTAGTGAGGTGGGAGGACAGTATAAGGGCAGAAACTTCATCCTCGTTAACAGGGGCAAAAGAGCTGCATTTTTGGATATTTGGGTTTTGGGTGATTGTGAGCTTTTGAGGGGGTGGGAGATTGGAAGTATGTTGAGAGCTGATTTCACTTCTAATGGAGTCAATTTTGTTGTTGAAGTGGCTGGCAAAATCTTGAGCTGAGAGAGAGGTTGTGTTAGGAGGTATAGGGGTGGGCGGAGAAGAGTGTTGAACGTGGGAGAACAGACGTTTAGGGTTAGAGGAAAGAGTAGAGATGAGATTAGAGAAATATGTAGCTTATAAAGAGTTCAGGATGAACTTGTAGTGAAGAAAGTCAGCTGAACTCTGAGATTTCCTCCAGGTCGCTCAGCAGTACGGAGCACCTGCGTAGGTATCGTGTCAGAGGAGTATGCCAGGGCTGAGGATGAGAGTGTGGTTTCTGAGCTAAGGTTGGAGGGGCCGTAGTTTCAATGACCGATTGTAAGGGTGGAATTATACTGGCAGATAGGTTGGTCATTGCAGGAAAGGGAGGTGATGGATGAGAGGAGAGGTTTGAGAGAGCTAGCGAGCCTGATGCAGATCTAGTGACTTAGTGCTTCTGTGAAGTTTGGTGTGAAGGGTAGAGGGAGGGGGAGTTGTAGGTAGGGAAGTAATGTTGCAAGTTAGGAGATGATGGTCAGAGAGAGGAAAAGGGGAGTTTGTTAAATTTGAAAGAGTGCATCAATAGGTGAAAGTCAGATCAAGGGAATGACCATCTTTGTGAGGTGGGAGAGTCAGTCCATTGTGACAGGCCAAAAGAGGAAGTCAGTTGAAGAACTTGTTTTGCAGAGAGGCAGTGGGACTGTCAAGAGGGATGTTAAAGTCGCCAAGAATGAGGGCAGGGGTGTCTGAGGAAAGGAAATAAGGAAGCCAGGCAGCAAAGTGATCTAAAAATTGAGTTGGGGAGCCAGGGGGCGGTATATGACTGCAACACGTATAGAGAGGGGAGAGAATAACCCGAATAATGTGTGCTTCAAATGAAGAAAATGTGAGTGAAGAGAAGGGCTGTATTTGTTGGAAGGTGCAACGAGAGGAAAGTAAAATACCAACACCTTGTCTAATTGCCAGACCCTAGGAATGTGGCTGAAATGGAGACCCCCATGTGACAGTGCAGCAGTGGATGCTGTGTCCTGAAGCAGAGAGCCAGGTTTCTGTAAGAGCCAGAAGGTTAACAGAGTGGGAGATAAAGAGATTGTGGATAGACGTGAGCTTGTTGCAAACAAAGCAAGAGTTCCAGAGTGCACAAGTGAAGGGGGAGGTGGTTTTAGATGTAAGAGGAATGCGATTAAGGTTACCAGAGTTTAGTTTATGAAGTCTATTGAAAGGCACACAAGGACGTGAAAGGCTAGGAGGTTGTGAGGGACCAGGATTAGGGGAGATGTCGCCAGCAGCTATGTATGAGCAAGAGGGAGAGTGACATGAGATGAGAAGCAGATTTGCAGTAATGAGTCTGTTTTTTGGCTGAAGTGCAGGGTGGAGAGAGAGTGTTTAGGAATAGGTAAAGTTCATGAGTACAAAAGTAAGGTGAGTATAAGAGAGATGGGCTAATGAACAGTGCAGGTGGAGAGGGAGAAGGAGTAATTGAGTAATGTAGTTTGTTATAGAGACAAGAGGTAGCAAAAAGGAATATGAGGATATTGAGTATTATTATGAAAGTGGGAACCAAGTAAACACACAAGACACAGTGTTACAGCAGCACTTGCAAAAGGATATAATGAGATACATAAAACACAGTATTAAAAGAATACTTGCCTTGTGTCTTGCCCCTTGCCCAATCCTTGTGTAATTCTTGTATAATTCTTAAAAATTAGTGCCTCACTTATAAAATGTTCACTTTGAAAATGTGAACATATGCTATTGTTAAAAAGTACACTGCCCAGGCAATGCACCCCCTGTGCAATGCACATCCCCAAACTAGTTTGAAATATATAAAGGCAGGGCAGTCAACTGAGTCCACTAAATTTAGTTGATTGCTAATCAAAGACAGTTGGTAAGGCCAAATGGAATGTTAGATTCTGGTCAGGGTGAGATGAGTTAAGTAAACAGACAATAAAATTTGGAGGGGGTTAAAACTGTGACATAAGACAACCATAAATTTTAGAGTTATAGCAAGTATTGATAAGGATAGAGCATCACATGGCAATTAACTAGACATTAGAATTGAGACATTGGGAAAAACCATTACAATAAATGCAGGACTTTTTAATTTAATTTTAACAGCCTAAATTTATGTGCTCAATATACATATACACAGAGAGACTTGGTGTAAAATGACAGAAAAGCAGGGAATAGCAGGATTTCAATGCAGGGCCTTAATTTGCATACCTGAAAGGGTGAGATGAGTTAAGTAAACAGACAATAAAATTTGGAGGGGGTTAAAACTGTGACATAAGACAACTATAAATTTTAGAGTTATAGCAAGTATTGATAAGGATAGAGCATCACATGGCAATTAACTAGACATTAGAATTGAGACATTGGGAAAAACCATTACAATAAATGCAGGACTTTTTAATTTAATTTAATTTTAACAGCCTAAATTTATGTGCTCAATATACATATACACAGAGAGACTTGGTGTAAAATGACAGAAAAGCAGGGAATAGCAGGATTTCAATGCAGGGCCTTAATTCGCATACCTGAAAGCAGAAGAGACAGTAGGTTAACTCAGCATTCCTTAGCAGATGTCAGTAGGCAGTTTGTTAGTTACGAACCAGCAGTGTGGTGAGTATCGAGTGTAATTCTTGTATAATTCTTAAAAAATAGTGCCTCACTTATAAAATGTTCACTTTGAAAATGGGAACATATGCTATTGTTAAAACATACACTGCCCGGGCAATGCACCCCCTGTGCAATGCACATCCCCAAACTAGTGTTTAAAATATTTATCTTCTGAAAACAACACAAAATAGTTATCTGCATCCTTAAACCCTTTGGCGCCGATAGGTGGATCCATGCTGTCCTAACAGTTCCAGGCTTTAACAGGTAGGACGGTATGGAACATCCTAACTTTTGTGGTGTCCTGCTGCCCTCTGACTGGGGGACGAGCCTAGCAATGCAGGCAATCCCCCAGGAACCAATCAGCTACCTTGGAGTCACATGATCACAGTGATGATCACGTGACTTCCTTTTCCCCCCTGTGGTTCACACTCAGAATTTGGTTCCGAACTTGCACAGATGCCACCATCCTGGAGGGGTTAATCTCACAATTTAAATATTGAATAACAAAATGTGTATGATTAACAACAAACAAAATGTTAATTTTGGGAGTTTAGCGATTGCATCACAGGTTGAAGGGCCTGTACATTGATTAGTCACTTTTACTGTTTTGCAATAATGCGAATAGATGACGTATGTGCAATTAACCTGTTGCGTTCCAAAACTATAGATAAATATGTGTATGTCTCTTTAAGGGATTTGAACAGGGACATAATGGGTGTGGTAGGCATGTGTGTTTGCTGGGTAATTGATTTCACAAATTGTTAACTTTAACTGATTGAGCATAGAGTATTTGTATTTGTTTGGAAACATTCTCATGCAATATAGCAGGTGTAAGTTTAGTGTGTGTTTGCCCATGTGCAAAACCAGTGTTACATTCAAAACCTTTTGAGGTACTTGGCAATAAGTTAAAAAGTGTTGTCAAGGCTTTATCAAGCCCTTGTTGAAAATGTAGATATAGAGCATATAATTTAAAAAAAAAATTCCATTTAACTTCTATTATCTAATTTGCTTTGTTCCCATGTTATTATTTGTTGAAGCGATACCTAGGTAGGCATGCTATTGAGCTTACGTCCCTGTCTTTCAACAAAAGATACTAAAAGAATAAAGGAAATTTCATAATAGACCTAAATTAGAAAGTTGTTCAAAATCACATGCTCTATCTGAATAATGCCTTTGTCCATTTGGATTGTGTTCTGAAACCCAGGACTGGCACAAAATGAATACAGTTATTTGTGTTGGCAATAATCACTAAATAAAATAAAATATAAAGCCAAAATAGTGACAAAAAAGGGATAAAGAATTGGAGCCAGATTCCAAGTGGCGTGCTATTTAGCACTTTTGCTTGAGCATAAACACAGCTGGAACTTTTAATGTGCAACGTAAACGAAAGAAGATGCGTGCTAACTTCAGTGCTTTAGATATAAGGGCCGAATTATCAATCTACAAATGGAGCTTAATGTCCCTTGTTTCTGACTAGCCTTCGGCTCACCGGAAACAGAAGTTATGAAGCAGCAGTTTAAAGTGAAAGTTAATCCTAGCATTTCACAAACGCTAGGATTGACTATTGAAACAAATAAAGGGGACTTTCATTCATGAAGTATAAGATATTTCATGTAGAAAGCTCCTTTATTTGTTTCAACCGATCAGTGATTTGAGCTGCTAACAAATGCCACGGCAACATTTGTTTTTCCTAAGATGTATTAATATGGCATTTAAAAGAGCAAGCAGTAGTAACAGAGACGTTTTACTTTATAGAAGACGTGATATTCATAAGGATGAGGACAATAAAAATAAAAATATTCCAAGACTGGTTACCAGATATAATTGTTATTGAGAGACAATTGGAAACTTTTTATAGCCGATGATAGAAGGACAATTTCCTATCATCACAGCTCGACGAGCACCAAATCTTAGAGATAGATTGATTCATAGCAACTATTTAGCATCATCCAAAAACTGGTTATCGAAGGTAAAAATCACATGCAATTTTCCTTGTGGAAAATGCGTTACATGCGAATTTATGGAAAGGTCTAAAAAGTTTTCCACAAATGGTAAAATATTTTATGATATAAGATTTTTTTTATCAATTGCAATACAGAAGGTCTAGTTTATCTCCTCCACTGCTCGTGTCCCATGTTCTACGTAGGGAAAACCAAGCGGAAATTCAAAGATAGAATAAGAGAGCATAGGGATGATGTAAGAACAAAAATATGGACAGCAGTATAGCCAGGTTCTATCTAGAATGTCATGATAGCAATCCAGAGTCACTAAAATTTATAGGGATAGATAGAGGTATCACCAATGGAAGAGGAGGCATTTATGATAATCGCCTGCTAAGGAAAAAGTCAAGATGGATCTATTATCTCAATACCATGTCACCCAATGGCCTGAATGAAAAAATAGACTATTTATGCTTTCTAGGGCCGTAGTCTCCCTAGATAAACAAGAGTAACAATATTTTGAAATAACCTAGTAGAAGTAGGATCATCAATAAATGAAGGCTGTATCAGAGTACTATATATGGCTGAAAGCCAATAAATGTATGTCCTTGCTACTTTGACTCCCTTGTAGACATATCTGCTAATTTTATGTATAGGAAGGGTAATTGAGGTAAATGAAATATGAAATTTAAGGTATGTTATTGAAATTAAATTTGTGATATATTATTTGTAATTCTAGTAACTCTAGAATACTTTTGATATATGCAATATATGTTGCATTTTATTGCTTTACTCTATATTAATGTTTAGCAAGGTTTGTGCCCCACTAATTGCGCTTTGACATTAAAAATGTATATCTGTAAAATACCTTTGGACCTAGGAATTGAAAATTTCATTGCTTGTATGCTTTTTTTAGTCTCATCTGACTTGACAGGCGCCATGTAAATGTACAGATCTAAGTAATCATGTTTATAACTGTTTCTATAGTAACTAACTATCCAGTAACATTTCACTTTTCCTCTGTAGGCTGGGTACTTGTCTGACAATAAATATCAATGAGCCCAGTGAGGTCATTACGCCCTGACAAAGCTCTGTTGTTTGCCAAAGGGAGTGAAACGCACGTATGCATGGCTTCCCACTCTGATAGGAGAGATTGTTTTAACTGATGGCGCATGGTGAATCCCCACTATGAAACTTTGCAACGAAGCAATACAAGCTTATACCAGCATTGACATAGGATTTGTGTCCAAAAGAAAGGCAAGCTGACACCCAGTCACAAGGAGAGGTATCCCTATATGGTATACAGTGGGGAAAAAAAGTATTTAGTCAGCCACCAATTGTGCAAGTTCTCCCACTTAAGAAGATGAGAGAGGCCTGTAATTTTCATCATAAGTATACCTCAACTATGAGAGACAAAATGTGGAAACAAATCCAGACAATCACATTGTCTGATTTGGAAATAATTTATTTGCAAATTATGGTGGAAAATAATTATTTGGTCAATATCAAAAGTTCATCTCAATACTTTGTTATATATCCTTTGTTGGCAATGACAGAGGTCAAACGTTTTCTGTAAGTCTTCACAAGGTTGTCACACACTGTTGCTGGTATATTGGCCCATTCCTGCATGCAGATCTCCTCTAGAGCAGTGATGTTTTGGGGCTGTCGCTGGGCAACATGGACTTTCAACTCCCTCCAAAGGTTTTCTATCGGGTTGAGATCTGGAGACTGGCTAGGCCACTCCAGGACCTTGAAATGCTTCTTATGAAGCCACTACTTCGTTGCCCGGGCAGTGTGTTTGGGATCATTGTCATGCTGAAAGACCCAGCCACATTTCATCTTCAATGCCCTTGCTGATGGAAGGAGGTTTGCACTCAAAATCTCACGATACATGGCCCCATTCATTCTTTCATGTACACGGATCAGTCGTCCTGTTCCCTTTGCAGAGAAACAGCCCCAAAGCATGATGTTGCCCCCCCATGCTTAACAGTAGGTATGGGGTTCTCTCTCCTCCAAACACGACAAGTTGTGTTTTTACCAAACAGTTCTACTTTGGTTTCATCTGACCATATGCCATTCTCTCAATCCGCTTCTGGATCATCCAAATGCTCTCTAGCATACTTCAGACAGGCCCGGACATGTACTGGCTTAAGCAGGGGGACATGTCTGGCACTGCAGGATCTGAGTCCCTGGCAGCGTAGTGTGTTACTGATGGTAGCCTCTGTTACGTTGGTCCAGCTCTCTGCAGGTCATTCACTAGGTCCCCCTGTGTGGTTCTGGGATGTTTGCTAACCGTTCTTGTGATCATTTTGACCCCACGGGGTGAGATCTTGCGTGGAGCCCCAGATCGAGGGAGATTATCAGTTGTCTTGTATGTCTTCCATTTTCTAATTATTGCTCCCACAGTCGATTTCTTCACACCAAGCTGCTTGCCTATTGCAGATTCAGTCTTCCCAGCCTGGTGCAGGTCTACAATTTTGTTTCTGGTGTCCTTCGACAGCTCTTTGGTCTTCACCATAGTGGAGTTTGGAGTGTGACTGTTTGAGGTTGTGGACAGGTGTCTTTTATACTGATAACAAGTTCAAACAGGTGCCATTAATACAGGTAATGAGTGGAGGACAGAGGAGCCTCTTAAAGAAGAAGATACAGGTATGTGAGAGCCAGAAATCTTGCTTGTTTGTAGGTGACCAAATACTTATTTTCCACCATAATTTGCAAATAAATTCTTTCCAAATCAGACAATGTGATTGTCTGGATTTGTTTCCACATTTTGTCTCTCATAGTTGAGTTATACCTATGATGAAAATTACAGGCCTCTCTCATCTTATTAAGTGGGAGAACTTGCACAATTGGTGGCTGACTAAATACTTTTTTCCCCCACTGTATATCGGAACCGCTAGATGTGGAGCCTGCTTGTAAATAACTAACGGCAGGTGAACCGGTACTGTTTATGCGATCATCTCAGCTTTACTGCCATATGCTAATACTGCTATACCGACTGTTGACGTCGGACATTGCTTATACCTAGCCTGCTAAGACACGACTATATTACTAACACAAACAGCTTTGGCTTTTTTCCATATAATATGCCTTTTTTGCCTCAATGCTTCAATATTGACATATGCTGGTAACTTGACTGCACGAATGTATACGCAGTTCTGTATCTACAAAGTTTTGGGATTACAATAATATAAGGGAGATACAATCTCTGGACACTGTTACTTTAATGCATTTGCCATCATAAGAAATTACATGCATAGAACCCCACGTACACCTGGCCAGACGTGACCTATTACAAATAGGGTTTGGTCCAGCAGGGTGTTGCATGTCTCAGTCTTCTATCAGAGTGGTTCATTTTGTATTGTATTTACATATGGGTTTTTTATTTATGTTATCTGACATTAAATTTTTTTTTGCATTTTTAGGTTATTAGATGTGTACGTATCTGCTGTTGCGACAGGGAGTCCTTTCAGTTTTTTTATTATTTATATTATAAATAAAATTGAATATTTAAAGAGTGCTGAATTCCCATTCTTTTACACATAGACTCATATCTATAGTGTCTCTCTTTCATAATTTAAGAAATATATACATATTGGGTCTGCACCACGAGATATATATACTAAATAATGCTTAATAATTAAGGTATTTACTTTTTGTAAAGAACTAGCTCATGTCAGTATATTTATGAAAATCTTAGTAGTGCTATCCAAATAATATATCAGTTTATGGCAGGGTTATAAACACAATCTTATAATAATTTTCCTTAAAAATAGAAACCCTAATCAACCATGCATCTACTAGACCATACAATTAATATAAATACCTGAACTCTTTTATTTAGTTAATATCCATGAACATTTTTGAAATATATTTGCAATAAAAGGAAATGAAATAATATTATATGCACTTGAAAACAATTTAAATATGCTATGCAAAATTCATACACGCTTATCTTAAAAACCCACCTTATTTACAAATCTTTTAACATCCAAGCAATACAGTTCTAAGCTGTGCTCTTAGGCAATAGGGTAATATATATATTCTGCTATTTAACTGCAATTTATCCTAATACAGAATTAACTTACAATATCAGAACTTGCACAGATGATTTACTTAGCAAATCAGATACAGATTTAAACAATACCTAGGCTTATGATTACCAATTTAAAATACAATATACTTCACCAATTTTGAACCAATTCATAGCGGTCTTTAGGTCATCTCAGAAGACAGATAAGTAATTTTTGCAATCAATGAGAAGGAGGTAGTCGGCTTGTTTAGATTGGTTTCAAAATGCCCAGCAGCAGATATCATCCAAAGTTAAAACAGCCTTTTCTTCCTATTTCTCTTTTGCTTACTTATATATGTTTTCAATCATTGATGACATCATGTGGGTGGCACTACAGGAGCTGACCCTTCCATTGGTTATCTGGGAAGTCAAATCGGATTGGCCCTTGGAAATTTCATTTTTAAGAGCCAGAAAGAACCTTCTGGCTGTAGTTCTCGCAACATAACACCAGGTGGCAGCATTACAAACAGACAGTACAAAAACAATGCAGCATGACAATACATACAAATTCATTTAACCAACATTTTTAGCCAGTGAAATATTTCTTTAAACTATGTAATAACTTCCATAATTTCTTGTATTAATCTCTCCCAATATTAATTATAGGTGAAGCGGCATCAGATTAATTTCCTGATCGTTTTGATATGAAACGTCATGTTTTATATTATTAACATTGTATTATATTAAAGCAATTTAACACTGCTAATTACTAGCTTAAAATGCATTATTATTTTATCAGTATTCTGGCATTTCTTTGCAAATAACAGCTTATTTTTATATCTCCAGATTGGTAGTATTTAAAACTCCTGATATACTGCATTCACCCAGATATAGTATGTGACATTTCTGTGTATTTCTTCCTGAATACATAAATCCTGTTTATGTAGATCTGAAATAAAAATAAATGTTAATGATCACTTCTCTTCAGGTCCATAAATATCTATTCATGTTCTTAAACACACAGAGGCTAAGATATTCATGCTTTCAAAATATGTATGTCTTGTATTTATTTTCCTAGTACATTTTATTTGAAATCTAACTACAGTTGCTTTGAAATCATAATGTAAGCCATGTGTCTTCACTGTGTGCTGTATGTTCAGAGTCACACCTTAGCATTTGTCTGTGTTTTCTCTGTGTTATCTTAATCACCACATCTGGTATATTCCAGGGCTAGTAATCACACAGCATGAGCCACTCAAGAAAATCTGTGCTAATTACCAGTCCCTTTTGAAAAATGCCTGCATTTTTCACATCTCTTCAGATGGATCGGCATTTTCCTTGGAGGAAATCCATATGTGGGCCTGTATCCTGAAACTGTGTTAGTTTCCATTTCCTTGCTAAATTATACAATTGCATAATTTAGCATATTGAGTGTGTGAGATCTCCCAGAAATAATCCTTTGTTCTACTTTTAGCCAAGAATGTCTCCTGTGCAATTGAAGAAGTGGGGGAGAACTAAGCCTGTCTGATGTCAGTTCTGAATGCAATGAGTCATTTTTTTTTTTTTTACTGATCAGTGAAATATCTGATCAAAGATACAGCTTTATTAATCTTGATATATATGATTAAAATATATATTTATTAATCTCACATATACCTTGACATAAATCCCCCTTCCAACTTCAAATAGATGTAGGACACATGTATTTGAATTGGCTTAAAGTCAGTGGTATTTGATGAGGATCAATCGTATATCTCAGTTCATTTGGGGATATGACACTTCATTCTCCCTCTATGACTTGTAGTTGGGATCTGGGATGACATGCCCGCAATTGATTGATATGGACCCATTTATCTATGAAACTTTCATTTTTGGGGATCCGTATTTTATAGGCCACTGGAGATATTTTGTCAGTAATGATGAAAGGACCTTTCCATGAGGGAAGAAATTTCTTCTCCCTACCCTGATCTCTTCCAAAGTTATAAAGATAAACTTTATCATTTATTTCATATTCCTTTTTGGATGTTTTGAGATCATAATAGGTTTTAGTGGCAGTTGCGGCTCTCTCTAAATTCCTTTGAGCAAATGCAAAGGCATATTGCAGGTGCTTTCTTAGGTTTTCCACATATTGATGTGTATTGGCAGCGTTTATCAAGTTTTGGTCTGATGTACGGTATAGCAGATGCTGAGGTAGAACCATTCTTCTACCAGTCATCAGCTCAAAAGGTGACATTTTGGTAACACTACTTGGAGTTGCTCTTAATGCCATTAAGACTAGAGGTAGTTTTACATCCCAGTCTTTATCTGTTTCACTCACAAACTTTTTGAGGATTTTAACAATGGACTGGTTGTAACGCTCTACACCACCACTTGAGGCAGCTCTATAAGCAATATGGAGCTTTCTTTTAACCCCTAGTATTTTCCACATTTTGGTCATTACTTCGCTAGTGAAGTGGGTCCCCCGATCTGATTCGATTCTTTGGGGCAGACCAAATCTGGAAAATACATGGTTGATGAGCAATGCTGCGCATGTTTCAGCACTATTGTTAGGTGCACTAATGCACTCTACCCATTTAGTGAACAGGCATGTCACGGTTAACATGTATTTGTTACCTCTTGATGATCTTGTTACTTGACCAATAAAATCAATTTGTATATCTGACCATGGCATTACCATCCCCCTTTTCTGCAGTGGGTTGGAACTGTGGGCAGATTAAACACCCTTGACAGTAGGTTTGAACATCTTTCAACATGTGTGGCCAAAAAGCGTAATCACGTAATATTTCATACGTGAGTTTGGCACCGCGATGACCAGATGTGGGAGCATCATGGGCATGTTGAAGCATTAGACCTCTGAACTTGGTGGGTACTACCCACTGCTGGATGCCAGTTTTGGAGGTTCTAATTAACAAACCATCCTGTAACTTGAATTGTGATCTAGATTTCATTAAGATTCTAAGATCTTCTTTGCCAATGCAATCATCTTTTGAGATGCGGTTGCTTTCAGGATCTTCTATGTGTTTATAGAAGATGCCTACAATGGGGTCTTCTTTTTGACTAGTGATCAGGTCCTCACTAGGAGAATCCTGACTCCATTGTACCAAGTTAGGCTCACTCTGTTGTTTTGCCTGGTTTCTGGTAATGGCTTCTACCTGAATTGCACCCATTAAGTGATCAATATTAAGGAGTTCTCCAGTTATGGCTCCTTGTTTGGCTAACGAATCCGCAAGGTCATTGCCTTCCTTATCAGGACCTAGAAATCTGGAATGACCCTTGGTCTTTTTCCAGTGTATGGTTAAATCATTGGATACCACCAGATTATCAATCTCGCAGAACAACTTGCCATGCTTGACTGGTTTGTTATTGCTTTTCTGCATGCCATTTCTTTTCCAAGTCGGCAGGTATTCAACAAAACTGTCACGCACATAATTTGAGTCAGTTATGATCACAAATTCATGAATACCATGTTCAATAGCCATTTCAATGGTTTTGAAAATAGCAGTTAGTTCTGCAACTTAACTGGATCTTGGTCCAATGTTGAAACCTACAGATATATTTGAGACTCCATTTGTCCAAGTTATACCAATGCCAACGACTAATCTGCGCTCATTATCAATAGTGGCATGGTAAGAACAACCATCAACATATACCCAAGGTAATGTTTGACAATGGTCCTCATTGTACATTTTATATGGGGAAAGCAATTGTTCCTCCAGAAAATCATCTTCTGATAATTCTTCCCCAGGATCTCTAGCAGTACAGTCGTGGAGCTCAGCAAGCCCTTGTGCGACTGGATTCTTTTTATTCTGCTTGTAGCGAATTTCTAATGGCCAGCCTTGTAAGGAAAGGGTCCAAACTGTTATGCGGCTATTTGACAAATTCCCATCTCTTATTCTCTCATTTTGCAAATATAGCAAAGGCTGGTGGGCCGTTTCTACAATAATTTTCTCGCCCTGTATATAGCTGCGGAAATTTTGTAGAGCCCATACAGTAGATAAGAGGGCTTTTTCGCAATCGTTAAACTTTATTTCTACTGGGGATAGATTTTTGCTCGCATAAGCAATGGCTTTGTTTAAATTATCATGCTTTTGGTTTAAAACAGCACTCATGCTTATATCTGTGTAACCTGTCTCTAAGAAGAAAGGTTTACCACCCTCAGGGTATGCTAAGCAAGGTGCTTGAGTGAGTTTTCTCTTCAGCTCTCTGATGGCTGTCTCTTGAGACTCACTCCAGTGCCATTTCACATCTTTCTTTAGAAGAATTAGTAGTGGTTTAGCTAATTCCGCATAATTATCAATGAATTTGCGAGAATAATTTGTCATACCCAGGAATGATCTCAATTCCTTTAGGTTAGTTGGGTTTTTAGAATTCATTATAGCTTCCACCTTTTTCTTCTGGGGATTTAATCCTTCAGAGGTAACTTCATGTCCCAAGAAGTTTACACGAGTGCGGCACCATTGAGCTTTTTTGTAGGGATAATTTGACACCTGCCCTTTTAAGTTGGCTGAGGACGTGTTTAAGCTCTGCGATGTGTTTTTCAAAGTCTGCGCTTTTGATTAAAACATCATCAACATAAGATAAGGTCCCCCTTTCCAGTGCGTCAGGCATAGCCTTATGCATGAATACAGCAAATTCATGTCCAGAATTTATGTATCCAAAAGGAAGTCTTTGAAATGCATATTGGACCTTTTGGAAAGAGAATGCCAGCTTATATTGGTCCTCTTCATGTACCTTTATGGTCCAATATCCCTGTGCACAATCAATGGCAGTAAATATTTTGGATCCCTGCATTTGTGCTAGGCACTGGTCAATGTATGTTACAGGCCATCCAGACATGTATACACGTTTGTTTAGCTGTCTTAAGTCTGCACACAAACGCCATTGTCCATTGGGCTTAAGAACACCTAGAATAGGATTATTATAAGAGCTGTGCACCTGTCTGATAATACCTCTTTCTTCCAAATTCCTTATGATCTCTGCAAGAGAATCATATGAGGCTAAGGGAAGTCTGTACTGTTTGACAAATACAGGTGGCGCATCAGGATCTGTTTGTATTCTTGCAAGTCTGTAGTACCACAGTCATAAGAATCCTTAGCAAAAATATCCTTGTACTCCATCAGGAGTTCTCGCAGCTGTTGGCGTTCATCATCGCTGGAACAGCCATTAGCTAAGGATATTTGCTCTTCGACTATTTGCTGAAATCCTGGAAAGGCTTCTTCCAACCTAGAGGTGAGATCCCCTTGATTATAATTTACATTGCTCCCATGACTCTGGGTATTGGGGTAATCTTGCTGTTTGATTGGCTGATCAAACACTAGAGAGGCTTCTTCAATTTTACAGATGCCTTCCTCTGAGCTGAAGGGATAAATAGACTGAATATTAAATAGACCCTCTGGCATAGATGCAAAGGATTGTTCTATTAATTGTTCTTCAGTTAAGTATCCTTCAGGTATTAGCCCAATTACATTATTCTGGAATCCAAAAGTGTAATAACTTGATTCCAGTGCATATCCTACGGTAGTTCCCTTGGATAATGTTATATCCTGCGGAGTCATGTTATGCACAACAATTTGTATTGGAACAGTTCCAATATTCACCATAGGAGTGTAGGTTACTGTGACACCCAGATTTTGTATTCTATGGGAGAGGCAAATCAGTGTTTCAGAAGTTTTTAATTTCTGACCTCTCTTTACCCGTAAGGGTAAAAGAAATTTATCAGCCCCAGCAGGAATTATAACATCGCTAGATACCTGCATATTCACGGCATATGGCAATTGTTGGTTTGATTTCAGGGCTGCATTTTCATCCTGAAATACTTCAGGGTCCCCCTTTAACCTGCTCCAGAGGCAAGAATTAATCAAATCTATTTGTATGGCATATCTATGTAAGATATCATTGCCAATGTATATTTGATTATTGGGAGTATTTAAAACTAAAAACAGGTGCTTCACTGACTTATTACCAATAGAGATAGATAATAAGCACTTAGCTGTGATGTTATAGCTTTCAGACCTGTCATCCACATGTCATGACACAGTGGTCTTGGGGAGAAAGATATTTAATCACTTTAGGTTCAGCTATTTGCGCTAATAAACCTTCGCTTATATAGCTAGCTTCCTGTTTTAAGTTTATTTTAGCATACTTGGTTTTACCAAGGTCATGTACTTGTATAGGGATAAATAGATCCTCTTTAACTCTCTCAATCCCTGTGAGGTATTGAGCGTAGCCTCCCCCCTTAGGGATTTTATGATCCCCCTTGTGGAGTGATATGGTTAATACATCGCCATCTAGGGAAATATTCGCTATCTTTCCAGGCGATATTTTAAAAGTATTATCATCAGAGCCATTAAAAGGAGTCTGATCATCTATTTGTAGAATAGTGATTTCAGGTACAGAGTTATTCCTGAAATGAATCTCCACAGCATCTGGTTTCTCTTCCACCACGTGACAGCTGTGTCGGGTGCGAGATATACCAGATTTTTCATAATTGATAGGCCGTTTAACTTGTGACCAAATTACATTATTTATGCAATCAATTATGGTGCTTAATCGCTTCAGGAGATCACTACCAATAATTAAACGATCAGTTGGCAGATCCACTATAATGACAGGGTGTCTTATGACCCTGTTCCCCAATTTAAATTTTAAGCAGGCAGTACCGTGGACTTTTAGGGAGTCACCCCCAACACCTATTAGAGAACTGTCAAATTCTCTTATTTTAGGTTTGTGGGGTGTTAGCTCATTTAGCTGTGTGTAGTACTTGTGGGATAAGATAGTTGCCTGTGACCCAGTGTCAATTAATCCTCTGATAGGGTTGGAGACTGAATCTTGCAGCTCAACTAATACATAATATCTTCCTGCACTTTCTACCATTTCACACATAAAGTTGGCGTTATCATACATTTGTGGGCTTTGCCACGTGTTACCTGAGTTTGCCATGCTTTCTGATGCAGAAGAATCTTCATACCTACCTGTTTCCTCTATGACAGGTTCGGCTGGATTCTTGTGTACTGCATCTGTGGAAACAAGGTTAAGAGAGTGCTGCAAAGGAAGAGGTTTGTTAGTTTTTCCCGGATGAGGTTGCCTGTCATCACAGCTAAATTGTCCGTTTCCGGTCTGTGGGGAGAGAACATGATTAGTATCATTGATATTTATTATTACATTTTGTATATCTCTCCCTTCCCCTTTAGGTGATATTGCAGTATTTATGACTGTGCCTGTGGTCCACTGCTGACCACTGGCTGTACCCCTAAAAAAGTATTGTTCGGTTGCTGAGCCGTAGATTTTTGACTCATATTAGCGATTTGTTCGCTCAACCAATATAACTGGGAAAACAGCATATCTACCTGATTGTACAAGTTACCTCTACCCCTGGGCCTATCTCCTGGTGCCCCATTGTAATGATTCCTGGACCATTGGGTTCCCTCAGAATCAGGGACGCTATTTCTATTCTGGCGTGGTTGCCCCTGGGGTTCAGCTTGCTCAGTATTAGTACCTTGGGGAGCATTATATACCTGGGGTGTCTGGTTACCCTGAGAATATCTTCGCCATCTATTGTATCTACCCTTGCGTGGATACCAATTATTTGGTGTGTATTATCTTTGTGAGTAATTATTCACCTGATTATGTCCCCCACTTTGGTTATAGTCTCCCTGCGCCTCAACCTGTGTAGGGGAGGGGGCAGAGTTAAACCTCTGTGGAGATGGCCTGTTTTGACTGGCCACCTCTGCATAGGTCTTCTTTTTAGACTCCAAATTGAGGGGGCTAGGTGATACCCTAGTTTCGGCTATAATTTTGGGTTTTGACTCCTTTTTCACCCCCTGTTCACTGGACTGCTGAATAGAGTATAACTTTGTACTCTCTTTGATTAGCCATTCCAATGAGCAGTCCTCATCAAAATCTCTAGCTAAGTTGATTTTGATGGGTGTAGGCAGGGCTTCAAAAAATAAATTTACAAATTCTGAGCCGTCAAATTTGGGATTATCTTTAGCCATACTGTACGCATTTTTCAATACAGAAAGGAATTCGATTGGACTCTGATTCGCATGACACTTTAAACCATATACCGCTATTTTCGCGGCAGTTTTAGTGCGATATTGCCCGAATTCTTTTCTGCATTGTCGTTTTACCCCATTCTAGGAATGAATATTCATATCCTTTAGTGAAGCAAAGAATTTGTGATGCTTACTGTCAAATACCCAGGGCAGATATTCAATTTTCAATTTCTCACTTGTAACATTCATTATAGCTAACGCATTTTCCAAAGCCTCTAAATGATCAATTACAGATGTTGTTCCCTTATTGGAGAATATAGGTACTGCGTGTTGTACGAAGGTGATTATTTTATGGGAATCGTATACTTTATTAGAATTATTTTGGGATTCTCTGTTAGAGTTTCCCTCCCCCGCACCAGCTGCGCTACAGCTGTCCTCTGGATTTACATCCTGAGGGGATTGTCTATTTGGGAAATCTATTTCTGACCCGTTAGGGGTCATTTGTCTATACTGTTCCATATGTTTTTGTACCTCGTCCCTGATGCATTCGCTAAAGGAGTTAGCATTATCTGCATTATTCTCACTGTTAATATAAGGGTTTTCATTATGGCGATATGACCTTTTTAAATCGCTTAATTTTCTCTGGCTTTGCGCAAGCTGTTTATTTAAATCTTGTATCTGCGCGATTAAGTCTGTATTATGCTTATCTAAGGCGGTTAGGTTTTGGGCAAATTCATTCATTTTATTTTTGGCTATTTTTAAACCCTCTTCGCGTCTGCACGAGGAACGAATACTATTTTCTAGCTCCTGTATTTGCAATCGTTTGTCTGTGACACAAAACGACATTTCGTCAATCATGCATATTAAGAGGGGCCAAGATTTTAGTATTAGTTCCTCTCGCTTTTTGGGAGTTTTGCATTGATTAATCATTAATAATTCCTGGAAGAATTAATTCTCTTCATTCCACATATTATTATTAATGGTAATATTTTTAGCTCTAGTTTCAAGCATATCCACAAAATCATATAATATACCAGCAATATTTAACTTCCCTTTAATGTAACTTAAGATATCTTTCTTAAGGACCTGACCTTTAGTAATAGGTATGGTAATGGGACCATTTTCATCGCTATGTATAGAATTAAATGAGTCGCTCCTGGCTACAGACATTATTATATTGGTTTAGTATTCAGTTAACCTAAAACGCTAATACAATTTTTGCCAATAAAAAGAGAGAAGAAAAAAAATTATATTAAAAAAAATTTTTTTTTATTAATTTTGAAATATGAAAAATTAATATTCCGAAATATGAAAAATTAATAATTTTGATTAATTTTTAAAATATGAAAAATTTATATTTTGATTAATTTTGAAATATGAAAAATTAATATTTTTATTAATTTTTAAAAATTAATCTTTAATATTTCAAGATATTAATATCAATCTCGAAATATGAAAATTAATATTTCAACTCTTCAAAAATGATATCTTCAAAATATTAATATCGAAATATGAATTATTATTATTTTTTTTCTCTTTTATAATAATTTCTATTTACTACAAATATATTATATCAAAATTATGAATATTATTAAATCTCAGAACAGTGCCTCCAATTTTTATGTCAGTATATTTATGAAAATCTTAGTAGTGCTATCCAAATAATATATCAATTTATGGCAGGGTTATAAACACAATCTTATAATAATTTTCCTTAAAAATAGAAACCCTAATCAACCATGCATCTACTAGACCATACAATTAATATAAATACCTGAACTCTTTTATTTAGTTAATATCCATGAACATTTTTGAAATATATTTGCAATAAAAGGAAATGAAATAATATTATATGCACTTGAAAACTATTTAAATATGCTATGCAAAATTCATACACGCTTATCTTAAAAACCCACCTTATTTACAAATCTTTTAACATCCAAGCAATACAGTTCTAAGCTGTGCTCTTAGGCAATAGGGTAATATATATATATTCTGCTATTTAACTGCAATTTATCCTAATACAGAATTAACTTACAATATCAGAACTTGCACAGATGATTTACTTAGCAAATCAGATACAGATTTAAACAATACCTAGGCTTATGACTACCAATTTAAAATACAATATACTTCACCAATTTTGAACCAATTCGTAGTGGTCTTTAGGTCATCTCAGAAGACAGATAATTAATTTTTGCAATCAATGAGGAGGTAGTCAGCTTGTTTATATTGGTTTCAAAATGCCCAGCAGCAGATATCATCCAAAGTTAAAACAGCCTTTTCTTCCTATTTCTCTTTTGCTTACTTATATATGTTTTCAATCATTGATGACATCATGTGGGTGGCACTACAGGAGCTGACCTTCCCATTGGTTATCTGGGAAGTCTAATCGGATTGGCCCTTGGAAATTTCATTTTTAACAGCCAGAAAGAACCTTCTGGCTGTAGTTCTTGCAACATAACACCAGGTGGCAGCATTACAAACAGACAGTACAAAAACAATGCAGCATGACAATACATACAAATTCATTTAACCAACATTTTTAGCCAGTGAAATATTTCTTTAAACTATGTAATAACTGCCATAATTTCTTGTATTAATCTCTCCCAATATTAATTATAGGTGAAGCGGCATCAGATTAATTTCCTGATCGTTTTGATATGAAATGTCATGTTTTATATTATTAACATTGTATTATATAAAAGCAATTTAACACTGCTAATTACTAGCTTAAAATGCATTATAATTTTATCAGTATTCTGGCATTTCTTTGCAAATAACAGCTTATTTTTATATCTCCAGATTGGTAGTATTTAAAACTCCTGATATACTGCATTCACCCAGATATAGTATGTGACATTTCTGTGTATTTCTTCCTGAATACATAAATCCTGTTTATGTAGATCTGAAATAAAAATAAATGTTAATGATCACTTCTCTTCAGGTCCATAAATATCTATTCATGTTCTTAAACACACAGAGGCTAAGATATTCATGCTTTCAAAATATGTATGTCTTGTATTTATTTTCCTAGTACATTTTATTTGAAATCTAACTACAGTTGCTTTGAAATCATAATGTAAGCCATGTGTCTTCACTGTGTGCTGTATGTTCAGAGTCACACCTTAGCATTTGTCTGTGTTTTCTCTGTGTTATCTTAATCACCACATCTGGTATATTCCAGGGCTAGTAATCACACAGCATGAGCCACTCAAGAAAATCTGTGCTAATTACCAGTCCCTTTTGAAAAATGCCTGCATTTTTCACATCTCTTCAGATGGATCGGCATTTTCCTTGGAGGAAATCCATATATGGGCCTGTATCCTGAAACTGTTAGTTTCCATTTCCTTGCTAAATTATACAATTGCATAATTTAGCATATTGAGTGTGTGAGATCTCCCAGAAATAATCCTTTGTTCTACTTTTAGCCAAGAATGTCTCCTGTGCAATTGAAGAAGTGGGGGAGAACTAAGCCTGTCTGAAGTCAGTTCTGAATGCAATGAGTCATTTTTTTTTACTGATCAGTGAAATATCTGATCAAAGATACAGCTTTATTAATCTTGAAATATATGATTAAAATATATATTTATTAATCTCACATATACCTTGACACTCATCATATATATCTTATGGCGGTTTAGGGGTTAATACTTTTATTTTGTGCTTCCGATGTAGAGGGATGGGGTTTAGGGGTTAAAACTTTATTTATTTACTTTGTGATGTGGGGGGGGGGGATTCCATTGTAGAGAGACTTTATACATGTAGACTAGATTCTTATTCTGAGACTTACAATGGGGCATGCAACTTTTAAGAAAGAAAGGCAGGCACACCCAAATTTCCAATCATTGGTTATTTATTCATGGCATTGAGGCAAGAAACCGCTACATTTAAGGGCTCCCGCCCCTTATTCAGGCTAAAAAAAATCCTGTTACTAATCCACTGCATTTATAGGAACCTGAAAACAAAGACACACCCCTTATGACATCATAATGACCTCATTATCCTAAATATCTTAAAAGAAAGAACATCCATAACATAGCACTATAATATTCACAAGCCAAACTATATAATTATTTCAAATCATATAGATGAAAAAGTAAAAAGAAAAAAGAAATATTTCAGTAAGGAAGCATGGGGGTATACAGCTGTCATAGACAGACAGTCAATTTCTTTTCTTCCTCAACTCTAGGAAGTTTACACTAAAATACTGAGGTATCATGGTGAATTCCTGCAAGATTATTATATAATCCTACCGCTAATCAAAGTGTAAACTCAGCACTGATGATGCTGATTGATTATTATTTTTTATTTTTTTTACCTTAAAGATAAAAATAAAAAGAGTATCAAAATGGTGCATCTTTGTTTTTAATAAAGAAAAACTTAGGTATTAAGTCAATTGTTTAACTTTTTTGTTTTTGCAAAAAAATTGTTTCTGTACTGATAACGTTTTTATGTTTATTGTACATCAGTAGATTTGTGGGAACTCTGCTTATCAGCCATTTAATTTTTATCTCATGAATAGGGATCAGCAAATGTGCTGAAAATGTAATTTGTTTGGTAGAACGAATAGTCCTGTGGACATTCGTTTTGGACAATTGAATGATGATAAGACTGAAAATTCATTAAAATACGGTAATCGAATGTTGATTTAATTTTTTGAATGCTACTTTTGTTTTCAAATTATCATAATTAGATCAAATATCCATATTCAAAATTTTGAATGTAACATTCAAATTAACAAATACTATTCAGACGTTCAATAGTTCCTGTCGTAGAGAATTTAGTAAATTGATGCATAATAGATGCAAATATATCAATTTGAATGTTTCTGTTTCGAATATTGCATAATTCGAATATTACATTTAAAGAGAGCATTAGAAAAACTATTACAATTATATTAATTGGAATATTTTGAATTCAAATATTGCATAATTCAAATCAAATTATAAGAAAAATTCAAATCGAATATAACATTTAAAGAAAGCATTAGAAATACTAATACATTAAACGAATGTTAGAATGTTGTATTAACATTCAAAATTCGAAACAAACAAACTAATGTGTTAAAATTTGTTTCATTTTTCGAATTTTGCAAAACATTCGCCCATCCCTACTCATGGACCAGTATTGGTACGTTCTGTGAGCTTCAGTAAGAAAATAAACAACGTTAAGTTCATATAAAATTAATTTGAAAGTGTTTTGTGCATGGCACAATTGCTTTGGGTCCTTTAGCTCTTCTTAAAAACACTGTGCATTAAAAGGATTTGTCTGCAGATTTGCTATAAATTAGCATATAAGGCGAGTGTGATTTTATAAATGCTACAACATTATCTGCTGCAATTCGTTTTCAATAACCATAGTCACTACCTACCACTAGCCCTGTTTAAAGTTTCTTATCCAGACTACTGAGTTGTCAAAGGTTTCCACTATCACATAGTTAGTAAAAATGATCTAAATTGGCTATTTCTGGAGGCAAGATCCACGCTATTATAGGCAAGAAAACTCTTAATGACCAGCAACATACAGGGTACGCCGTGGTCGTGAAGGGTTTAAATAATAAACTGCATTTTATTTATTATGTTTCCATTATAATGGGTGTATTGTAGCCTAGGCAAACAAGGCACTTGTCTAGGGCAGCAGACTGGGAGGGGGCAGCAGTGTTTTGTGGCTATATTTGTAAGAAGCTTACAGTTATTTTAGAAGTATTATACAGGTATATAATGAGAGATTTTGCACAAAGGAGCTTACTTTCTAGGGGGTATAATAAGAGATTTCCCATTGAGCTTATTTTTTAGAGGTAGCTCTGAAACTTTCTGTTATTTACCTAGCTATTGCCTTTAGTTATGTTGCCTTTCAGCACTTAGTATTGTGTTTAGTGAAATATTGTATCAAGAAATCTTTGTTGGGGGGGTTTCTATATATTGCAGCAATACATAGATGTGTGCGTATGTGTATATGTGTTTGTGCATGTGTATAACTGTTTGTGTATGCATATATGCAAATGTTTTTCAAGTCCTTGTGAACATTTACTTTCGAAATGGCATGAAAAAAAAAATCTACATTAATCCCTGTCAAAACATATTATGGTCAAAAAAAGGTCTAAAACCTTGTGGGTGGATGGGGGTAGGGGGGGTAGAATTTTGAGTACCTAGAGCAGCACAAAATCTAAATACATCACTGCATGTTGTAAATAATAAACTGCATACACTATATAAACCTGTTACAACTACTGAGGTTATGTCAAGGTTGAATAAAACTCATTAACCCATGGTAGATAATTTGATATACCTATACATAATTATTATTCATGATGGGCTTGTGTCAACATTGAGACAAAACTTTAACAAAATATTTAGTAAGATTTGCATGACATATATACATGATGTTAAGAATATGAATGAAACAGTAACTAGAGTAAAAAATAAATTATATATATATATATATATATATATATATACTGGTTTGGTATTAGTATTTATATCTGTGTCACTTTTTACACAAAGAGACCCACATAAAATCTTATTCTTAATGAACAATAATTACGTATGCATCATGTGGGGTAATGGTTTATCAGAGATGTGGGGTAAATTAAGGGCCACTCAAGTCAAAATTAAATTTTCATTATTCAGATAGAGCATGCAATTTTAAACAACTTTCCTATTTACTTCCATTGACAAAATGCACAGTCTTTTTATATTTAAACTTTTTGAGTCACCAGCTCCTACTGAGCATGTGCAAGAATTCACAAAATAAACGTATATACATTTGTGATTGGCTGATGGCTGCCACATGGTACAGGGGGGGTGTGGAAATAGACATAACTTTTAAAATTGTCAGAAAAAAAAATGTATGCAAATCTACTGTGTTGACTGGTCCTTTCAGTTCTGCATAATAGGCTGCAGTGCAAAACACAGCAATTTCAATATTAAAGGGACACTGAACCCAAATTTTTTCTTTTGTGATTCAGATAGAGCATGCAATTTTAGGCAACTTTCTAATTTACTTCTATTATCAATTTTTCTTTGTTTTCTTGCTATCTTTATTTGAAAAAGAAGGCATCTAGGCTTTTTTATTGGTTTAGAAATCTGGACAGCACTTTTTTATTGGTGGATGAATTTATTCACCAATCAGCAAGAACAACCCAAATTGTTCACCAAAAATGGGCCGGCATCTAAACTTACATTTTTGAATTTCAAATAAAGATACCAATTAAATGAAGAAAATGTGATAATAGGAGTAAATTAGAAAGTTGCTTAAAATTTCTTGCTCTATTTGAACCATTATAGCCAAAAACTTACATGCTCTAATTCACCGGTTTTCAAATCTGTGCTCGGGCCTCCCTAGCAGGCCAGATTTTGAGTATATCTGAACTAGATAACAGGGGAAATAATCAGCTAATTAGTAAACATGATTATTTTATCTGCTCTCATCTAAGGTAATTCTGAACATCTGGCCTGTTAGGTTGGAAAACCAGTGCGCTAAATCAATTATATTCAAGACTAGCAACCTTTCACCTCTATATGTTTAAAGGGACACAAAGGAGCTTACTTTCTAGGGGGTATAATAAGAGATTTCCCATTGAGCTTATTTTTTAGAGGTAGCTCTGAAACTTTCTGTTATTTACCTAGCTATTGCCTTTAGTTATGTTGCCTTTCAGCACTTAGTATTGTGTTTAGTGAAATATTGTATCAAGAAATCTTTGTTGGGGGGGTTTCTATATATTGCAGCAATACATAGATGTGTGCGTATGTGTATATGTGTTTGTGCATGTGTATAACTGTTTGTGTATGCATATATGCAAATGTTTTTCAAGTCCTTGTGAACATTTACTTTCGAAATGGCATGAAAAAAAAAATCTACATTAATCCCTGTCAAAACATATTATGGTCAAAAAAGGTCTAAAACCTTGTGGGTGGATGGGGGTAGGGGGGGTAGAATTTTGAGTACCTAGAGCAGCACAAAATCTAAATACATCACTGCATGTTGTAAATAATAAACTGCATACACTATATAAACCTGTTACAACTACTGAGGTTATGTCAAGGTTGAATAAAACTCATTAACCCATGGTAGATAATTTGATATACCTATACATAATTATTATTCATGATGGGCTTGTGTCAACATTGAGACAAAACTTTAACAAAATATTTAGTAAGATTTGCATGACATATATACATGATGTTAAGAATATGAATGAAACAGTAACTAGAGTAAAAAATAAATTATATATATATATATATATATATATATATATATACTGGTTTGGTATTAGTATTTATATCTGTGTCACTTTTTACACAAAGAGACCCACATAAAATCTTATTCTTAATGAACAATAATTACGTATGCATCATGTGGGGTAATGGTTTATCAGAGATGTGGGGTAAATTAAGGGCCACTCAAGTCAAAATTAAATTTTCATTATTCAGATAGAGCATGCAATTTTAAACAACTTTCCTATTTACTTCCATTGACAAAATGCACAGTCTTTTTATATTTAAACTTTTTGAGTCACCAGCTCCTACTGAGCATGTGCAAGAATTCACAAAATAAACGTATATACATTTGTGATTGGCTGATGGCTGCCACATGGTACAGGGGGGGTGTGGAAATAGACATAACTTTTAAAATTGTCAGAAAAAAAAATGTATGCAAATCTACTGTGTTGACTGGTCCTTTCAGTTCTGCATAATAGGCTGCAGTGCAAAACACAGCAATTTCAATATTAAAGGGACACTGAACCCAAATTTTTTCTTTTGTGATTCAGATAGAGCATGCAATTTTAGGCAACTTTCTAATTTACTTCTATTATCAATTTTTCTTTGTTTTCTTGCTATCTTTATTTGAAAAAGAAGGCATCTAGGCTTTTTTATTGGTTTAGAAATCTGGACAGCACTTTTTTATTGGTGGATGAATTTATTCACCAATCAGCAAGAACAACCCAAATTGTTCACCAAAAATGGGCCGGCATCTAAACTTACATTTTTGAATTTCAAATAAAGATACCAATTAAATGAAGAAAATGTGATAATAGGAGTAAATTAGAAAGTTGCTTAAAATTTCTTGCTCTATTTGAACCATTATAGCCAAAAACTTACATGCTCTAATTCACCGGTTTTCAAATCTGTGCTCGGGCCTCCCTAGCAGGCCAGATTTTGAGTATATCTGAACTAGATAACAGGGGAAATAATCAGCTAATTAGTAAACATGATTATTTTATCTGCTCTCATCTAAGGTAATTCTGAACATCTGGCCTGTTAGGTTGGAAAACCAGTGCGCTAAATCAATTATATTCAAGACTAGCAACCTTTCACCTCTATATGTTTAAAGGGACACTAAACCCAAAAAATGTCTTTCATGATTCAGGTAGAGAATACAATTTTAAACAACATTCCAATTTACTTCTATTATCTAATTTGTTTCATTCTTTAGATATCATTTGTTGAAGAAATAGCAATGTACATGGGTAGCCAATCACATGAGGCATCTATGTGCAGCCACCAATCAGCAGCTACTGAGCCTATCTAGATATGCTTGTCAGCAAAGAATATCAAGAGCATGAAGCAAATTAGATAATAGAAGTAAATTAGAAAGTTTAAAATTGTATGCTCGTTCTAAATCATGAAAGAAAAAAAAATGTGGGTTTCATGTCCCTTTAATATCCCCATAGAGCATTTCTGGTCCTGAGTAAAAACTGTTGATGAGTGTTCTGCAAGTCCTGAGTGTTACTTTAACTATGTGTTTAACCTCCTCAAAGGTGGAAAGTTGCTGGTATTAAAGTTACATGTTCTAATGAATTAGAGCATGTCTTTTTTTATCTATAATGAGTTAAGCCATTTATTTTAGTTGTGTAGAAAACTAAGAGAATGTAAAACAAAGCTACTTATACAGCTATAAGAACAAAGTGATATAAGAGTTAAAGGGAAAGTAAAAAAGTAAAGTAAAAAATAAACTTTTATTTCTCAGATAGAGCATGCAAATGCAT